>NW_026884265.1:0-11264 GCF_032173495.1 Musca vetustissima
GGTGGTGAGTGAGTGAAAACGAAATGTTTTCAAAAGAGTTTTTTGCAACACTGGATGTGAATGGATGCGACCGACCAACATGATTGAGGACCGAAACCACAAAGCCAATTTTTATAATAATTATTATTTTATTTACAATAATTATTATGTTATTTTTTAAATTTATCTCCGTAAAACTTTCTCAACTGATATTTTAACTTGGTTTTTGCCAGGCTAGCAGGCTTTTCTGTATGGCTTTGACATAGGCGGTTGGCAGCCGGTTTTTTGGCACTGGAATCCATTTGCTCTCAATGAAAAGGGTTGCCAGCATTATTTTGAAACATAATCACCGCCATATGAGGAAAATAAAAGTAGTAAAAATGCGGATG
Organism: Musca vetustissima; assembly: GCF_032173495.1. NCBI lineage: Eukaryota > Metazoa > Arthropoda > Insecta > Diptera > Muscidae > Musca > Musca vetustissima. The sequence goes on from NW_026884265.1 coordinate 369, forward strand.
CATGCGGATCCAAAGGTATATTTTTCCTCGCCAAATGTATGTGCCATTAAATATTTTTATTCTGACCTTAACCTATTCAGTAGCGATGGTAACCATTAGTACTCATGCCGTATCAAAAAGGGGGTGTGTATTTTTACAGTCGACTCCGCATAATTACAAAAGCACAGTTAATGATTTTTAGTCATACAACTTAAGTTCGCTTGAGTTGAAGTTCGAAGGACATTTTAAATTCCTTAATTCGATCGGTCAGTACATACATATGTATAGATATTTGGGTCTATGCGATTTTATATTGTTTGTCAGGATATTATTTTATTATTTAAGAAAACTGGATATTAATCCATTACTGGAGCCACCTAGAAAATTCGATGTATGGGGACTTCAGTTATAGAATTAATTATAATTTGCCTATATCATGCACATAGCTGCGTTTATCCACGCTAGGAATGCGGAAATATCCCCCAAGAAGTCAACGGCCACTCAGTTTACCACATGCACAGCGGATATGCGGCTACCTCTTTAAAAAGCAGGTCGCTAGGTCTATAATTTCGCCCACTAATTGCCTTAATGTTCTAGAAGTTACATTCGATAGCCTATAGAAGTCATTTGTAAATTACGAAGCTATTTGCGATAAGGTCAGCAGCAGGTTCTCAAGTTACAAGCCGGCAGTACTGAGGAAGCTGGTAAAGAAATCGCGTTGGCAACCTATACAACGATAGGCAGATCTGTAGTAAACTAGAGCCGCAACCAGTGTGGTCCAGAACGCAGCAGTTTTTTCGCAGAAAAGTTCTCGATCTGATAAAGAAACCTTGTTGACAACCAGCTATGCATCGATAGGCCGTTATGTGGTAAACTATGCGGCTGCAGAGTGGTCCGCTAAGTATGCCACTCAGCAGATTTTTTTCCAAACGAAGAATATGAAAATATCCGACACGACATCAGTGGCACACTTTTTGCCACTTCGACTGCGGAGATGCGACTACCTTGGAATGTGCAGATGAAATGGGACCATAATTCCGACCACTAATTACCTCTAGGTTCTATTGGTTACATTCGCTAAGTATGCCACTCAGCAGATTTTTTCCAAACGAAGAATATGAAAATATCCGACACGACATCAATGGCACACTTTTTGCCACTTGGACTTCGGAGATGCGACTACATTGGAATGTGCAGATGAAATGGGACCATAATTCCGACCACTAATTACCTCTAGGTTCTATTGGTAACATTCGGTAGCCTATAGAAGGCTTCCGCGCATGACATAGCTATTTACAATAAGGTCGGATGTACTTTGGAAGCTAATAAAGAAACCTTGTTGACAATGAAAACATCGATAGGTCAGTCAGTGATAAACTATGCAGCTCCAGTGCGGTCTACAACACAGCAGTTTTTTTCCACACGGGGAATATGAAAATATCCGCCACAAAGTCAACGGTCACATTGTTTACCACATGGACAACGGTAAGGAGAACGAACAAAGTTCTCGATTTGATAAAGTAACCTTGTTGGCAATCTATGCAGCGATATGCCGGTCTGTGGTAAACTATGCAGCTCAAGAGTGATCCGCTGACGTATGTCCGCAACGCAGAAGAATTTTCCACACGAGGAATGTTTACCATATGGACAGGGAGATGCGGCTACCTTTGAGTGGGCAGACCGATGGGACTTGGCATATCACAGCTATTTGCGATTAGTTCAGGATGAAGAGGAACAGGTTTCTCAAATCACTAGTCGGTCGGAATAACTGATAAAGAAACCTTGTTGACAACCAGCTGTACAGCAATAGAGCGGTCTGTGGAAAAGTATGTGGCTTCAGTTTAGTCCTCTAACGTATGTTTGCAACGCAATGGAAAACATTCAATTCTGCAAGAATGCCGTCCTGAGGACTACAATAAACCACTTACAGGAGGGAACGAAACCCGACCTGTGCCTCAACACAGAAAATGTCTACTTTATGGATAGACATCCATCGCCCAGGCATATGCGGAAGGATCTTCATGATCTGGAGACAGAGTTACAAAAAAGGCATCTTAATCAGAATATAATTGTATTGACACTGATTATAAATACATATTTGCATCTGCAGGTCGATGAATCCATAATGGAATTACACCATGTTTCTATGTCGTTCGGGCATGCCACTGATAAAGTAAACTTTTATCATAAGATCATTATCATAAGATTATTATAAGATTCCAGCCTTTATCTCTAAATGTTTAGTCTATTCTAAGAAGTCCAGCAGAATATCCATGGAAGGCCAAAACTCTAATCCCCAGTCTTCTATCTTTATAAAGCCAGTCTTAAAAGAAGAACAACCATCCTCAGAAGGTCAGCATTCCATCATTTGGCCAGCCTTACCTCCTAAATTTCAATGACTCGATTCTCAAGGCGTAGATATTTAAATGATTTTCAATGACCCGATGCGATCCGATTATTAAGGCGTGGATTTTTAAAGGATTTTCAATGACCCGGTGCGATCCGATTATTAAGGCGTGGATTTTTAAAGGATTTTCAATGACCCGATGCGATCCGATTATTAAGGCGTGGATTTTTAAAGGATTTTCAATGTCCCGATGCGATCCGATTATTAAGGCGTGGATTTTTAAAGGATTTTCAATGACCCGATGCTATCCGATTATTAAGGCGTGGATTTTTAAAGGATTTTCAATGACCCGATGCTATACGATTATTAAGGCGTGGATTTTTAACGGATTTTCAATGATCCCATGCGATCCGATTATTAAGGCGTGGATTTTTAACGGATTTTCAATGATCCGATGCGATCCGATTATTAAGGCGTGGATTTTTAAAGGATTTTCAATGTCCCGATGCGATCCGATTATTAAGGCGTGGATTTTTAAAGGATTTTCAATGTCCCGATGCTATCCGATTATTAAGGCGTGGATTTTTAACGGATTTTCAATGACCCGATTATTAAGGCATGGATTTGTAAAGGATTTTCAATGATCCGATTATTAAGGCGTGGATTTTTAAAGGATTTTCAATGATGTCACGTTTATCTCGAACTTTACGTGACATGACGTAACACTTATCCAGATTCGATAGTAGTTTCTCTCTGACGCCAAAACGAGTGCTTGGGGCTTTTTTGGTATTTTGTTTGGAATTCTCGCTAACTGCTCGCCTGCCTACCAGACTGCCGCCGCCTCTCGACACGCCACACTCAGTGTCTCGGTATCTGTCTCTTTGTTAATATCGTGAATTCGGAGTAACGCAAGGTGTATCATCGTCGTCGTGTTGCCGGTATTTTACAAACAACGTGTGTGCAAATTTCGTCTTGTTTGTAACAGAAAACCACCACCAAGCGAACCATAACAACTCCAATAACCAAAGGCTCCAACAATCCGACAACATAATACATAACATGTGATAAATAAATACAAGAAAAGTGTAATTAAATAGTTCATTTTTTTTGTTGGTGGAAAATTTGATCCAATTGATAATTGAAAATACATTTTTTGGTTAACAACAACAACAACGTTGACATTACAAAAAACTACAAATTGTTGTCTGCTCTGTCTGTCTGACCTGATGATATCAAATTTGGTGGTAAACTTCAGAGAAAACACGTTCTTCGAAATACAACTGAGAGAGGGTTAATTGCAAAGAATAACAGAGAGAAAGAGAGAGCTAATGTATGACAAAATACCAGGGATGGAAGTTGTGAATTTGTAATGAAGAAAAAAATATTTAGAAGAAATTATTTTAAAAGAATAATTTTTCAAAAATCCTCAAGACGTGGATTTTTTAAAGATCCTCAAGGCGTGGATTTTTTAAATTAATATTTTTTCAATGATCCTCAAGGCGTGGATTTTTTAAATTAATATTTTTTCAATGATCCTCAAGGCGTGGATTTTTTAAATTAATATTTTTTCAATGATCCTCAAGGCGTGGATTTTTTAAATTAATATTTTTTCAATGATCCTCAAGGCGTGGATTTTTTAAATTAATATTTTTTCAATGATCCTCAAGGCGTGGATTTTTTAAATTAATATTTTTTCAATGATCCTCAAGGTGTGGATTTTTTAAATTAATATTTTTTCAATGATCCTCAAGGTGTGGATTTTTTAAATGAATATTTTTTCAATGATCCTCAAGGTGTGGATTTTTTAAATGAATATTTTTTCAATGATCCTCAAGGTGTGGATTTTTAAGCGATTATTTTTTTAATTTTCTAATTTAAGTAATGTGAGCCACCTTAATGTATTATTATACCCTCCTCCATCCTGATGGTTTTTAAAATTTGTGTTAAGCTTTCTTGTACAAAATATGTTCTGATATATGGCGGCGTAAATAATGAAGACAAAAAAAGAAAGATTTCCAAAAATAATGCAACACGTAAACATAAAAAAATTCCTTCAAAACAAGTCTCTGTTTTTTTGGTAGAATGTTATTTACTGACCAAGCCATTCAAATGTTACCCGCCAAAACAAAAAGCAAGATAAGTAGTTTGTTAAGAACAATAACCTTAAGGTAGATGTATTTTCAAATGTTCTTCACTTTTTTGACAACTGTACTACTGTTTTGAAAAGGGAAACATTTCCTGTTTTGGAGTACCGATTTAAATAGAATTTTGTGTTAATTTACTTTTGGAGGAAAGATCGAATTATAGGGGAAGAACATAACATAGGGCTTCCAAAGTGCATCGCCATTTTTGTTTCGGAATACCTGTAGCTCTTGCGTGATCGATTTTATCATTTTTTATAGGAAGTATTCTTCTTCCTGAAGAAAAGCTGCTGGTATTCTCCTTCCTGTGGAAGAGCTGCAGCTATCATTCTTCCTTTGAGAGAGCTGCAGGAATTCCTCTTCCTGTGGAAGAGCTGCAGGAGTCTTCTTCTTGCGGAAGTGCTGCAGGCATTCTTCTTCCTGTGAATGAGCTGCAGATATTCCTCTTCCTATGGAAGAGCTGCAGGTATTATTCTACCTTTGAAAGAGCTGCAGGAATTCCTCTTCCTGTGGAAGAGCTGCAGAAGCCTTCTTCATGCGGAAGAGTTACAAGTATCCTTCTTCCTGTGGAGTTGCTGAAGGTATTCTTCTTCCTGTGGAAGAGCTGCAGATTTACTATTCTTAGACCAGTAGTGCATTTTAAAAATTCCAGACGTCTATCTTTAGATAAACAGTCTTATGTTCATAAAAGGTCAGCGTGCAATCCTTAGGAGAAGAGCCTTCTATTATAAAAAGGCCAAACTTCTATCCTATGAAGGTCAGCCTCTAGCCCGTAGAATGCCAGTCATTTATCATTACAAGGCCACTCCTCTGTCTCTATAATATTTTTCTATGGTATGTATACCAGCAGTGTGTTCTTGAAAGATCATTCTCCAATCATAAGAAGGCCAGACTTTTATCTTTAGAAAGTCAAGTCGTCTATCCTCTATAAGCCAGATCTTTAACATTGGAAGGGCAGCCTTCAAGTAAGTTGTACATCCTAAGAAGCCAACCTTCTATCACTACAGTTGAAGTCGACCAAGAAACACCTGGCGAAGAACAGTAACCCAAGAAGTAAGACAAAATAATCGTAGGGAATCTTTCTACTAAAAAGTATCAATATTGGTCACTTTTTTGGTTACTTACTTTACTTAGCTGGCTTGTGATAGAACGTTAAAAAAGATTTACAGGCGTTTCGGTCTTGTGCGCATCTCATCCAATTTGAAAGACCATATTCCGAGATGTTATCTTCCAAATGATATTTTCATCGGATTCGTGGCTTTTGAGCTGAGGCATCCTCACCCATTCTCACAACGTAGTCGCTGCAGATTTATACGTCTGACTATGTCGATGTCCGAGAATACATGGTATAGCTCATGGTTTATTCGACGGCGATATTCACCATAGAAGCAGATCGATCCAAAGATCTTACGGAGAAGTTTTCTCTCAAACACTCCAAAAGCTGACTCATCTGCTTGCGTAAGTGCCCATGCTTCAGATTCATACAACAGCACGGATAGTTCAGCGTCTTGTTGAGTGTGAGTTTGGTCTGGCGAGAGGTGACCTTGTTTTTGAATTTCTTAAATAGACCATAGTAGCATCTGTTGGCCAACACTATTCATCTTCGGATTTCAAAGCTGATGTCATTAGTTTTATTTATGGCGGTACCGAGTTATATAAAATCATCGACTACCTCGAAGCTGTATTTCCACAGTTGGTCCGAGTCTGCTGGACGTCTTGCGCATTGATACCATCAGCTTGGTCTTCTCGACATTTACTGCCAGTCCCACTTTGGCAATGTTCGGCCCATTATGTCGATGCCGTCGTTATAGTCTAGTAATATGTGTTGTTAGATGTACCGAGTGTCAATTCCGTTCACATTTGCATCTCGAATAACCTTTTCCAGCTGAATTTTTAAAAGGTCACACGACAAACTGTCACCTTGTCTGAATCCTCGTTCGGTATTAAAAGGCACCGGAAAGTCCTGCTGACCTTGTGCCAGTTAAAGTTATCGTGCATTGCCCTATTAAATTCCAAACGCAGACATGGTTTTAAACATCTGTGAGCGGATTGGGTTGTCGAATGCAGCTTTGGAGTCGACGTATAGGTGGAATGTGTCGATGCGTTTTTGTGGGTCTTTTTCAGGATTTGGCATAGTATTAAAATCTGGTTAATGGTGGATTTGCCAGGTCTGAAGCCGCATTAGTATGGTCCAATAATGTCATTGACCATTGGCTTCAGTCGTTCACCCAGCACGCTGGATAGAATTTTGTATGCGATGGGATGGGGACTAATTCCTCTATAGTTGTGTTAACACATTTGCTGCTACATTAAGACGGGTGCGAACCTTGGCTGTTACAAGGTAGTGGTCCGAATCGATATTCGCTCATCGTATCGATCCCATTTTCCTATTCGAATTTTGCATTAAAATCTCCTAGCTTTAATGTAATGGCCAGGACAACGGTCATATGCTTTTTCTAGGCGCTCGTAAAATATGTCCTTGGTCTGCTCATTTTTGTATTCGGTCGGATCGTGGGCGTAAATAAGATTGATGTAGAAGAACTTCGCTTTTATACGGATTATAGCAATTAGCTTATCTACTGGAGTGAATCTGGAGACGAGGTCTTTTATCCACCCAAATCATATCTCGTGGCAGCTATAATACAGGGCGTAACCATCTGATTTACTTACGCCAGTTCCTTTCCATCGGATTTACTGTAAGGCAATAATATCGGTTTTGAACTTCTTGAGTACATCCGCCAAAGCGAAAACTGCGCCTGTTCTGTACAACGTGGTGCACATTTCAAGTGCAGATTCGCAGATCGTGGTCCTTTATAAGTAGCTACCCCAGGTGACACCGAGTTAAAGTCAATTAGAACCGTTGCTTGGTATCTATCATTCTCTACGTCATCCAGGTTCGTCAATTTCCTACCTCGAAGCATATATAATTCCAGTTAGCATTTATTTTCCAAATATAATCCCCACTTCCTTCGAAGATGCAAACTTGACCCTACATTACTTAATAGCTCAACACGTGCTTTTAACCGAACAACAATAACAATGACTATTAATGGTAATAAACCACCATGTGCTGCAATTGTTAGCCAAAGCCGGTAAAGACTTCATTGAGAGAGGGTAAATCTGAAAGCTCATAATTCACACGCATGCTCTTCAGAATTCTTCTTCATCTACTCTCGGTGGTTGCTTCTCATTTTGTATGATGTAATTTTGAATAAAAATTTCATCGAATGCACCAAAAAAATACCAACATTAAACTCAGGAGAGAACGGAAAGAATGTTGGTGGATTCAATGCCATGAACTCTCTCCCTCTATTGTTCCTTCTTGTATCGGCAACATGTCGAAAAAAATACACCAAAATAAACGTTGTTTTCCTAATTGAATTCAAACAAACGAACGAACGAAATACCGACAACAACAATAAAAATGAGCACGTATTTTTTAGATATGTACAGTGAGGAGTACACATTTAGGTACGGTGGGGGTAGTTTTAAAGATGATACATGTTGGACCCACTTTTATTGAAGAGAAATTAAATCGATGAAGAAGTAATAATGGTCTTTGTGTAAGGTGAACTGGGATAAGCTCATTCGTTTTCGTCTGGTGAAAATGTTGTCTTTGAGAATTTTAAAAAGAATTTCTAAGTGGCCATGCTTTGGAAGTGGTTTTAAAACCTTCTATGGACAGTAGAAAAAAATTTTGAATTTGAATCTTCATTCTAATCAGCCGGTTTTCGCTTAGGACTCATATCGCTGGCCAATTTCGCCGGTCCCTTGACCTTGGATAGTAAGAAACCCCAAATTAGCTTATTGTCATTTAAGCTCCCTATCTCAACGTTTCCAGGTTAGTGAAACAATTTATAAACATTTTTGAGACGCTGAATCTCCGGAAATATGAAGTTCCTCAATAATAAACTTTTATTGAAGAGAAATTAAATCGATGAAGAAGTAATAATGGTCTTTGTGTAAGGTGAACTGGGATAAGCTCATTCGTTTTCGTCTGGTGAAAATGTTGTCTTTGAGAATTTTAAAAAGAATTTCTAAGTGGCCATGCTTTGGAAGTGGTTTTAAAACCTTCTATGGACAGTAGAAAAAAATTTTGAATTTGAATCTTCATTCTAATCAGCCGGTTTTCGCTTGGGACTCATATCGCTTATAATGGCCAATTTCACCGGTCCCTTGACCTTGGATAGTAAGAAATCCCAAATTAGCTTATTGTCATTTAAGCTCCCTATCTCAACGTTTCCAGGGTAGTGAAACAATTTATAAACATTTTTGGGACTCTGAATCACCGGAAATATGAAGTTCCCCAATAATAAACGTCGTCGTTATCGGGACCATAAATGGTACCTGTGACAATTTCAAAAATGTTGTGAAACATGCACCTTAGGTAATTGTAATCCAGAATTTAAGCCAGGAAATTTTTCTACCTAAATCGAGGAAATAGTACTATCAAATAGTGGCAGTGAAGAAGATACCCCTAAGAGATGGCGAAATAGAGTGTTACCATCTAGCCAAGATGAGGTCAGAATAGCAATCAATCGACTGAAGAATAATAAAGCAGCATGAGCCGATAGGCTACCAACTGAAGTATTCAAGACTGGTGGCCAGATGCTGGTCAGGAGCATGAACCAACTGATTAGTACAAGTGCACAAAAAAGTATACAATACAATATGTGTCAACTATAGAGGAATTAGCCTTCTTCCCATCGCATATAAAGTGCTGTCCAGCTTACTGTGTGAATGAATGAAGCCAATGGTCAAAGACATTATTGCGCCATACCACTGCGGCTTCAGGCCTGGGAAGTCCACTATTGACCAGATGTTTGCGCTGTTCTGGAAAAGACCCACGAAAAACACATCTACACATTCCACCTATTCGTCGACTATAAAGTCACATTCGACAGCCCTATCCGTTCAGAAGAGTTTCAAGCCATGTCTGCGTTCGGCATTCCTGCAAAATTAATACGGCTATACAGGATAACTTTAACTGGCACAACGTAGCAGTTAACGTCGGAAAGTATCTCTCGAAGCCCTTTAATACCGAACGAGGTAGAAATTTGTACGAGAGGCAAAGGTGGACACCAAAACACATGTTACTCGTCTACGCTGATGACATCGTTATAATGGGTCGAACATTGCGAGCGCTAACAGTAACCTTTGAACAAATTGAGGAGTCTGCAAAGTGGGTCTGACAGTAAATAGCGAGAAGACCAAGCTGATGGTATCAACACACAAAGACGTCCAGTATACTCCGACCAACTGTGGAACTTGAGAACTACAGCTTCGAGATAGTCGAAGATTTTATATACCTTGGTACCACCATAAATAAAGCTAATGACATCAGTTTTGAAATTCGGAGAAGGATAGTGTTGGTCAGCAGATGCTACTATGGTCTAAGTAAGCAGTTTAGAAACAAGGACACTTCCCACCAGAACAAACTCACACTCTACAAGACGCTGATACTACCCGTCCCGTTATATGAATCTGAAGCATGGGTACTTACGCAAGCAGATGAGGCAGCTCTTGGAGTGTTTGAGAGAAAAATTCTCGAAAGATCTATGGGCCGATCTGAATGAACCATGAGCTATACCATCTATTCTCGGACATCGACATAGTCAGATGAGCTGCAGCAACATGAAAAACGAACGAGAACGAATGAAGAATATGGGAATAAAATGAATAAATGAGATCAGAAAAAGAAACTAAAGAACTGTACATAGTTCCAATTGTTCCTTTATCGGAATAGCTCCAACATTAATAACGGTGGACAGTAAGGGTTGACAGAGGGCACCGTTGCTTAACTCCTGCGTTTATGCGAAACGATGAGTTATTTTCCCATGGTGAAAACATTTTCGAAGTCGATAAATATGTAGAGAGATATATCATTCTATAGAAAGTTCTAGTATAGTCATGTTCAGCTATATGCGCTACCGTAACTGAGCTTCGATAGTTAACCACGCTTTCCCTTTCGTCAGTCGTTTTAATGATAAATTCTCAGTTACGCTCACCTACACTTACTCTTAATTTGGTTATGCCCACAACTGTTCTCGTATGACCCGTAGGGTGTTGTCCTGCGGTCCACACAACATCCATTTGGATTGAAGCCAACTTATTCATGTCTCAGAATATTTTCTATTTGCCTTCGAATTCTTTTCGGTATTATTTGTACAAGAATTTTGTATGTGGAATTGAGCATGGTTATCCTCACCAGTTGTTAAATACTTCAAATCCCCATTCATCATTTTACTCTTGTAGGCAGACATTAAACTGTTCAGACAGATCTAAAACTTTTAACACGTAATGGTTTCCTTTAAAGGCATAGATGCATGTACTTTATTTTGGACATTATCGTCTAAAACAGTAATAAGCCTTGACCTAGAGGTGGAGCTAAGTAAATTCATAATTGGAAATATAATAATATATCTTGAG
>NW_026884266.1:0-112093 GCF_032173495.1 Musca vetustissima
GGTTTAACAAAGCCATCAAATGTTGTCTGGTATTTACAAGTCAATGTAATAGCAGCAGCCAGCACCATCCACGACGACAACAATCAACTAGTCAGTTAGTCAGTCAGCCAGTCAACTAACAACCTTTTTTGTGTTAATTGAGTCAGTCTATAGCACAAAGTATGCCAAGCTTTATACAAACCTGTCGTTCAGGATAGCAAAGTTTATTTCATTAAAAAATAGAACGAAACAAAAAAATAGAAATTCTCAATCGAAATAGGCGGGAGGGAATTTGAAAGGCGATTGGGTAAAAATACTTTATAAACAATCTCTACAAGGGTCTGTAGTCTCTATATAGACTAATTAGACTTTATAAACCCCTTTGTCTGTATATAGACCATTAAAAACCTGTGTTCTCCATATAGACCAATTGGTCTTTATAAAGACCTGTGATCCATATATAGTCCAATTGGCCTTTATAAAGACCTATCATCTCTATATAGACCAATTGGTCTTTATAAAGACATGTGTTCTCTATATAGACCAATTGGTCTTTATAGAGACCTGTGGTCGCTGTATAGACCAATTGGTCTTTATAGAGACCTGTGGTCTCTGTATAGACCAATTGGTCTTTATAGAGACCTGTGGTCTCTGTATAGACCAATTGGTCTTTATAGAGACCTGTGGTCTCTGTATAGACCAATTGGTCTTTATAGAGACCTGTGGTCTCTGTATAGACCAATTGGTCTTTATAGAGACCTGTGGTCTCTGTATAGACCAATTGGTCTTTATAGAGACCTGTGGTCTCTGTATAGACCAATTGGTCTTTATAGAGACCTGTGGTCGCTATATAGACCAATTGGTCTTTATAGAGACCTGTGGTCGCTATATAGACCAATTGGTCTTTATAGAGACCTGTGGTCTCTGTATAGACCAATTGGTCTTTATAGAGACCTGTGGTCTCTGTATAGACCAATTGGTCTTTATAGAGACCTGTGGTCTCTGTATAGACCAATTGGTCTTTATAGAGACCTGTGGTCTCTGTATAGACCAATTGGTCTTTATAGAGACCTGTGGTCTCTGTATAGACCAATTGGTCTTTATAGAGACCTGTGGTCGCTATATAGACCAATTGGTCTTTATAGAGACCTGTGGTCGCTATATAGACCAAGTGGTCTTTATAGAGACCTGTGGTCGCTATATAGACCAAGTGGTCTTTATAGAGACCTGTGGTCGCTATATAGACCAAGTGGTCTTTATAGAGACCTGTGGTCGCTATATAGACCAAGTGGTCTTTATAGAGACCTGTGGTCGCTATATAGACCAATTGGTCTTTATAGAGACCTGTGGTCGCTATATAGACCAAGTGGTCTTTATAGAGACCTGTGGTCGCTATATAGACCAATTGGTCTTTATAGAGACCTGTGGTCGCTATATAGACCAATTGGTCTTTATAGAGACCTGTGGTCGCTATATAGACCAATTGGTCTTTATAGAGACCTGTGGTCGGTATATAGACCAATTGGTCTTTACAGAGACCTGTCGCCTCCAGATAGACCAATTGATCTTTATAAAGACCTGTGGTCTCTATATAGTCCAATTGGTCTTTATAAATACCTGTGGCCTCTATTGGTCTTTATAAACATTAACAGATCAGTTTTTTAAGAACATGGAGTATTAAAAGTGGCTTTTAAGGTTCCCTCTCCCGATTCGCAAATCCCTCCCTGTTGCAATTGCACTAAAAATTTCTCGATGTTGTTGTTTTTGTTATGGTTAAGAGTGCCTCTGTGTTGAACGACAACTTTTAACAATAAAATAAAGTACTCGGGAGACACCCACGTAAATGTAGGTAAAAAACAACAGCAACAAGAATGTTTTGTAAAAAACGCATAAACGAAAGCTGTAGAAAGTTGGTTCGGGATTTCTGTTTTTTTACAAACGCCATGCAATCGTTGTTAATGCCAAGCCTGCAAGCGATTGCACTCTAAAAGAACTAAAAGTGGGCCTACAGAGTTATTGCCGTGCCTCAATTTATAAGCGCTGTGCAGTAACAACAACACACATCTACATACACACCGCTATATGGAGGTCTATGAAGTTAGGTGCTATCCTCTGCCATTGACACAGAACACAAATGCTCTTGGTTTTTTTCTCACAGGACTAGAGGCAAAACATTTCATTATAGAAAACAACAACAACGACGACGAAAACAAGATTGCACAACTCTCACTTGGCGGTTGGCTGGATGACGGGTTGTTTGACTGTTTTCAAGGATAGGGAAAATGCATTATGTCCCGACAACAGCAGCAGTAACAACAACAACAACACAATAAATTGATAAAGTTTATAATGAAATTGTAATGCACACAGACACACACGCATACACTTACGTGCATGGTAGGTCTCTCGTGGTATATGTAATAGACTAGCAGACAAATGCAGTGAGGGAGACATTCTTTATCACTACGACGAACAACCACAAATTAAATGAAACGTGCTTAAATGTTAAGTGAGTTGAAGAGTGGCATGTGAAATATGTTCAAGTCATTAAAATTAAAATAATTCTTGGGAGTGAATATATACCTATAAATGTATATATGTGGGAATAAAACGGGATTAGAAAATTTTTTGCGAAAATTTATATTCTGGGAACGACAAAATTTGAAACAAAAAATTAAATATTAAACGGGGACTATACTTTTAAACATTATTTAGTACTGTCAGAACTAATCTGAATCTCAGAGACAGATCTTGTATGCATCTAAAATGCAGGTTATCAAATAGGCGACTAAATCTCGTCTATATACATTTTTTAAAATCTAAACTATAGAAAGGGGCATACGTTAATGTTGTCATTCCGTTTGTAACACATCGAAGTATTTATTTTCGACCATCAGGGGAAAAGCTAAGACGACAGATGGTTTTTATCATTATCGACATTTTCGAGGAAATTGAGATAATATGCCGAAATTTTGCATAGAGTTGTCTTTTGTTTGCAGTTAGGTCGACTTCAGGCAAAGCGTCTATAGAACTGTGCCCCCAAATTTGCTGTATTTTTAGAATTTTGGTTTCTTCATAAAAGTGACCAATATTTGTCCACATTTAAGCATGTCTCTCATATTACAGTACCCTATATTTGGAAGAGTTTGAGGGCTGTAATTTGATATTTTTAAGTCTCCTGTACTAACAAATCTACCAATCAAAATCTCCCAAGAAAAAATCTGCTCTGAAAATGCATGTTTTGGTGAGATATCCCCGATTTTAAGTATTCCTATACCCTAAACCACAGTATGTAGGGTATATTAAGTTTTTTCCGTTTGTAACTTATTGAAATAATCATTTCCGAAAAATGACGATTTAAGTAGACGGAAGTCTGTCTTATCATTCTAGCGTCTAAACGAAATTTTGCAGAGAGTTGTCATTTATCTTGAAGATGAGCTATATCGGTCCACGTTTAGGCATGACCCCCATATAAGAGTACCTCCCAATTTTGCATATTTTGATTCTTGAGCGCGCTTTTCGACCGAATTCGCAGAAATTTTGTATAAGGTTTCGAAAATTTTGGGTTCTTAAGCGCATTTTCAATTGGATTTGCTGAAATTGGGGTTCTTATTGGGTACCAAATGTTTCCACGAAAAAGTATAAATATAGGTCCACTTTTTTGGTAGCCCCCAGCCAACGGTACATCCCAATTCGGCATTTTGAGCGGTTTTTGAGAGGGTTTATCAACCGAATTCGATGTAATTTGTCACTTTGCTTTCTTATTGGGTACCAAATCTTTCCATATATAAAAATAGATCCATTTTTCCGACAGCCTCTATATAACAGTACCCCCCAAATTTTCAGTATTTTGAAGCGTTTTAGCGCGTTTTTCAACCGAATTTTGTAGTCGTATTTGGTGACGAATCTCTCTCCGAAAAATTATTTATATTCGCTCCTCTTAGGAGGCATTACTTACTTACTTAGCTGGATTGTGGCAGAACTTTCGTTCCATAAGCCGAGTTTAAAAAAGATTCCCAGGCGCGTCGGTCTTTAACGCAGTTTTTCCAGTTTGAAAGATTATATTCGGCAATATTGTCTTCCACTTGATCTTTCCATCTTATTCGTGGCCTTCCCCTTCTGAGCGAACCATCAACTGATTGGCTTTTATATACCTTTTGGGCGGGGGCATCTTCATCCATTCTCACAACATGACCTAGCCAATGTAGTCGCTGCAGCTCAATATTTTTAACAATGCCGATGTATGAGAATAGCTGGTACAGCTCATGGTTCATTCGATGGCGGTATTCACCGTCAACGCAGATCGGCCTATAAATCTTTCGGAGAATTTTTCTCTCAAACACTCCAAGAGCTACCTCATCTGGGTACTTACGCAAACCTGGGTACTTACGCAAACCCATGCTTCAGATCCATATAATAGCACGGGTAGTATCAGCGTCTTGTAGAGTTTGAGTTTGGTCTGGCGGGAGGTAGCCTTGCTGTTGAGTTACTTTATATATTAAAACAGTTAAATGATTTGTTCCGCGTTTTGGGGATGTCCCCATATAGCCGTATTCTATTTGACTTATGAATATTTTGAACATGTTTTTAACTAAGCGACTCGGGTTTGATGTTTTGTATTTTCATTATGTTTTGTAGGATTTTGGACAAAGTTTTCCAATCGAATTAGCTGTAATAATAATTTAGTCTCGATTTTTGTATGCAGTTTAAATTCGAAGATAGAAACGTATTACAGCACCCCGATTTTTAACATTTTGTGTTTTATCGGTCATAATTTTAGACCGATTTAGATAAAATTCGACATTTTTGAGTTACCTCAATCTTTGAAAGTTTAGAGAAATTTGCAATTAAAAATCCCAAACTCATTCGCTGCTTCATGTGTGTCTATAAATAATTTTGAAAGTAACCATCAGTAACATATGATGGAGTGTATAAAAAATTCGACCACCTTTGACGGTATAGCATACAATTAATAATCCAGTGGCACTATATACAACAGCTATTATCCGATAATATAAATTATATTTTAAGCACTTACTGTTAAATATGCTCAATAAATTCTTACCTGTAATAAAAAGAAACAAAATAAAATATTAGAAAAATTTATTTGAGTTTATATTCTCGTTTATATGTTACAGTTTTTGCTTGAGTGTAACTAAATAAGGCAGTCGTTTAAATACAACATCTACAATAAATCGTAACTAATTAAACGGGAAATATACAGAGCAAATCATTTGCATATAAAAAAAATCAATTGCTATTTATAAACTCTAAAGGGTTATAATATTTGAAATATAGGTAAAACAGAGAAAAGGTAATTTATTGAAGTAGATATATTGAACAAAATGTCATATGAAAAAAGTAATGAATATACAATTTTATTTTTTATTTAAATTTTTTATATTCCCATAACACTGTGAAACAAAATCGAGCTCATGTGTGTGAGGAATAAAGACCTTGGCGAGTATTAAAACTCCCGAAGTTGGAGTTATAGCGTGCTCGTAACTCTACAGTGCAGCGAATGAGGAATAATTTTGTAAAACATACCTTCCTTCTATCTCCTTATTTTCTTGAACCGCAAACTAAATACCACAATGCGAGTTTTGCTTGAACTTCAAATATTCCACATAAATGTCGCTCACAACATTTTAAATAAAAATCGCGACTCGCATGCTTTTATCGTAGCTTTCCCCTTTTACCTTATCCTACGTTAATCCTTCTCGAATAAATTAAAAATTATAAATACATTAAAAATTATAAAAAAATATTAATAAAATATTTGCATATGCATTCATTTACGAGTCTAATTTTATTCTTCTTTGAATCATACTTTTTTAATTCATATTTAATAACCCTTTACATTGCGCCAGACAAGGGGGCGTTCAGCATGCAACTGATTGCAAAAATAGTAGCAGATAACAAATCAAATTGGAAAAATACCTACTTAAAAGTTCAATTGGACAGTATCAATTGGACATTTGAAGCTATCGGAACAATTTAAACCGGTTCAGGCAGCAATTGCAATTAGCGGCAATATGAAATCTAGAATATTTACAGTTCTCGTAGGCTGTAATATATTGGTAAATATTTATGAACATTTTAAATTTAGCATAAAATAAATACAAAATCTCTTCTCTTACAGATTCTGGCCACAGCCCAAAATACCATATCGGATCGGTTTTATGATAAATCGGAAAAATGTTTCGATCAGCTACATGTACCACAACGTTATAAAGCGTCCTTTCAGGCATTTCGTTATCCCGATGAAGAGATTGTACACAAATATGTTCATTGCTTGGCAATGGAATTGGAAATATGGACAAATCGTTCAGGTTTTAATATCGAGAGAATTTATAATCAATATCGTAATCGTGTCAATGATGAGGTGATGTTACCCACCATCAGCAATTGTAATCGTTCGGCTCAGAATAGTAATAAGGAATTGTGGTGTTATCGTGCCTTCTTGTGTATCCTTAACACGGATGTGGGTAAATGGTTTAAGGAGGATGTTCAACGTTCGCGTCAGGCAAATAATATACCGAATGGACATTAGTAGAGTGGTTTGTAAAAACTGTTTGACATCTTTGTGGAAATTTAATAAAAATTGTGAATTATTTCTAACTCAAACATTTAAAAGGTGCCATTTTATTTGTTAATTAATGAACGGCATTTTTGAAAGCCGTTGAGGAGAGAATGCCAGATTTATCGAGGTTTCATGGAGATTATAGGAGCTATAGTAAAAATTACTGCAAAAATTCTTTATAATTCTGCATATTTGTGGCTTTAATTTTAAAATTGCACTGTGCAACAAATTTAAATTGTTTGATAATTATCGGGAAATCCCAAAAAATTATGATAGAGGGGCTATAAATAGAAAATACATACATCGGCTTTTTGTAAGTTTACCACGGGAGGTAACCCAAAAAGGCGTGGCAATATTTCACCTTCGTGGAGGAGGTACCAGAAGGAGTGGACCAATGGGTCCCATCTTTGGACTTAATCTGGACTTCGTAAAGATAATGGGTTGTGCAAAGTTTTGTTCACATCGGACATTCCCTTCGCCTGATATTGGATTAACAAATATTGAAAATTTTGACCATTGGTGGGGGAGGTACTAGAAGGAGTGGACCAATGGGTGTCATCTTCCTACTTGATCTAGGCTTGGTAAAAGTAATAGGTTGTACAAAGTTTCATTAAAATCGGATAGTCCGTTATTATAAAATTAATTTTTAGCACAATGTTGAAAATTTTGTGGGGGAGGTACCAGAAGGAGTGAACCAATGGGTCCCATCTTCAAACTTTATCTAGGCTTGGTAATAGGTAATAGGTTGTGCAAAGTTTATTTCAAAACGGACATTCCATTAGCTTGATATTGGCATTATAAATATTGAAAATTCAATATTGATCTAGGCTTGGTAGAGATAAAAGGTTGTACTAAGTTTCAATAAAATCGGATAGTCCGCTTGAATGTTATTATAAAATTAATTTTTTAGCACAATTTTGACCATTTTGTGGGGAAAGTACCAGAAGGAGTGGACCGATATCAGAGATGGTCTGTCAGAAACAGTGACGTTAATGACGTACATTTCCGACGCATAAAACATATGTCAGAAACGTCGGAAACCTACCCAAATCCATTAGGTTGACGTTTACTACATTTATTACATATTATAGAGGTATATGACGTTTTCGACGTTTACACCTTTTTGACAGTCGAAACCCTAAAAATTCGTCACACGGACCATCCCTGACCGACTAAGTTTGAAAGAAATATTAAGATGTGCAAAGTTTGAATGAAATCGGTTGCTGCCTTCGAGAGTTAAAGTGCGCACCAGCCAGCCAGACGGACATGGCTAAATCGACTCCAAATTTTCTGAAACTGATTTGGTCCAAAGAAACATGGGATCTAAAACCAATATTTCGATGAGGCACATTTTTACCGTATCAAAGGCTATATACCCTCATTAGCCATAAGGCTAAGGGTATAAAATACTATGTATATATATATATATATATACATTCTAAGAACCTTTTTAAATCGCAGATATTCTTCTTAAATAAATTGATAATATTTACGGATATTCTTTAAATGGTACTTCTTCCATTAATATAAGACTTATTATATCTATATCTCTTCTATATCTTCTATATCTCTTCTATAACGACGTAAGTGCATCTAGATGGATGTCCTTCTATGTTGATGCCTTCTATGGATGAATGCTACCTTATGTACAGATAATTCTGTTCCTGGGTCTTCTTTCGATATAAGTTGCTTCATAATTTGTCTTTAAGTTCATGATATGTCAGTATTTCATAAATTCAAGGTTTTGTTTTGATGAAGAAATATTCTGGATCTTCAATACTTGGTATCCCAAGTTTTTGCATTATATAAAACTTGCTATGTCCCTTCTCTATAGAAACCCATTTATACACATACGACATCTACAGATTTTCTTAATATTAGCAAAATAACTTTCGAAAAATAGGAGACCTATTAGTGTAGGTCTTATATATATATATATATATATATATAATTGTAGCGATATATTATTTTTAAAATCAAATGTATAAAATCATCCTCATATTTCTTCATTGTAAACACCTAAATATGCTCAACATATAAAAAACTAATTAAAAATATTTCTCACACTCACACTTGACATATTAATATTTAAAATATTCTTTACAGAATTAGCATGTATTGTCAATTGATTGCCACCTGAATATATAACACTCATTGTGGACATTATAGAAGTTATGTGCTTGTGACAGGAGAAACAGAGGAATGAATCTCAAATCTATTTGGCAAATTAACGACAAAAAAGTTACAAAATAAATTTTTCTTCAGATCTCCATCCCCATATTTTTTTCCATGACTCGCATTGTTCTTTTCATAAACCCACCCTCACACTTACATGTTAAAAATATTGAATTGTTTTCTTCTTTTTTTTTGTAATAAAATTTTAATAGGATATTTCAAATTTTAATGTCATATTTTCTAATAAATTATAAATTTATGAATAGAGTAGAGTGGAGCAAACACGCAAAATGTTGAGTGAATAGCATAAACGTGATGTGGCGACCCCTGCCTTACCCACCCTCCTTCACCACTTACTTCATTGTATTGCAAATTCTTTTTATGTGACAATAATTTCTCCAAAGGTAATTTGTAGGCAAGCGACATTATTGTTATCAGCCTCATTAAAAGTCATTTGATATGCACAGCATACATTATGGCCTAGGTAATAAAAAGCAAATTTAACCTAAGAAGAAGAATAGAACGCTGTGACAAAACGCCACCGTTCTCACCGTCACCGCCATCATTTCACGTGAATATCATCATTAACATATCACAGTTACCTTCGCATTTTTTTTGTGCCACACACTGAAGGGCCATGAATTTGTTGAAATTTCATATTCAGTTTTGTGTCATTTATTATGGTGACGGTTGCTTGCTCGGTAGATTGTTCGACGAAAAATCTCACCTTACTTCCTTTACCATTTCTTCGTAACTTCAATATCTGCTACCGCCAAACAGCCTAATAAAAATCATGCTATTTTCGCACCAAAAGAAAAATAGGGACGGGAATAACATATATAACGTACGTATATGTATATATGACAGTAGTTTGGGTTGGAGTTTCCATATTGGGGGTTTTATTTGTTAAGGTTCAGGGTTCGTAATTTTGTCAACGTAGCATATGTAAATTTTTTAACCGCAATTTTTTAGCACCATAACCGCCCACCTCTAAAATGATGGCATTTTAAATATAATTGTCTATATATAAGAGTGGCAAATAGGAAGCATCGTTTTCATCGCTCCCTAGCTGTTGCCAAAAATAGTCATCAAAATCATGGGGGAGGTTTCCTAGGGGGTGATATTAAAGCAAATTATATGAAATTTTTGCACTAAAAATAATGTTTTGTTGTAATAAATTCAATAAGGAAAATATTAAAGTCCGAGATTGGCAAATGCACGATGCCATATACCATTTAAGGTATAAGGGATTAAAATTCTTATAATTATTTGTAAAACCCATAATAAAGGAAAATAAATAGTGGGAAGAATTAGTTAATTCATCAGCAATTCGGAATGCCAAATTTCAGTCACTTCGGTAGAAAAGTGCAGATAAACCCTTTATAGGGAGCTATATTTAAGAAAATATAGAATATTTTTTACAAATATGTTTTTCATTCTCCACGAACCCGGAATGCTGAATATAGCTGAAAATATTTTCAAAATAGAGAAATACAATAAAATATGACCCGCATATCCTGCATAATAATATTATAGTTTTCCATATTTTAGCCTTTAAAAATATTGGTAATTACTCTCGGAGCTTCCAACAACTTCTGAAAAATGTATTTTATAGTTCTTAATAAATTAAAAACAAAAGTGAAAACAGGTATATATGAGGTATATGTTTTTATCAAATAGATGACCATCTTTAGAGAGCTATCAGATCCCATCTTAAGACTTAATGTAGGTTTGGAAAAATATTACGATTTGCAGAGAATATGGGTAGTTTCCAATTTATTTGGAAAAAGTGCGAAATGTAATCAAAATAGAAAATTTGCTGTATATACCCAATAAAGGTATTTTTTTACAAATAAATATCGGGTTTACAAAAATCTTTTCTTTTGTAACTAATAGTGAAGTTCGATGTAGAATAATTTTGTCCTTGGCGAAATACTCCTAAGATGCAGTCTATATTAAAACTAACTTAAGTCAACATAGAATTTGTTGTCAATATTGTTAATTTTATATTGTAAATTTATAAAAAAACTATAAGGAAAGTAGTAAAGTCGGACGGGGCCGACTATTTGATACCCTTCACCACCTTGGCACATTCAACAGATGAATCCTAACAGACGTCGAATTTTTGAAGGACCATAATCATGTCCTTCTGCCACCTATACTAATTTTTTTCATTTGGTCAGATAAAGGGTTGCTTCTTATGTTATACTAACTTCAGTACCTAGTGCAATATTTTGTGCCGATTGGACCCACCTTGTTAAAGCATTTACATCCTACCTCTAGGTGCCGATTGGACTCACCTTGTTAAAGCATTTACATCCTACCTCTAGGTTATACTAACTTCAGTACGTTGTGCAAAATTTGTGTCAATTTGGCGTTAAATCAGACGAAAATATAAATGTAGAAGCTATATCAAAATCTGAACCGATTTCAATGAGACTTGGCAGAGATTAACAACAGTTCATTGTACAAAATTGTGTGGCAATCGGACACACAAGTGCACAATTTACATACAATCGGAAGAAAACATATACGGGAGCTATATCTAAATGTGGACCGATTTTCAGGAAACTTAATACACATCATTCTAGACCTAATTCATTACGCTATGCCAAATTTTGTGCAAATCGAAAGATATATAGGGACTTTGGTGCACCATTTACATTAAATCGGACGAAAATGTATATATGGGAGCTATATCTAAATCTGGACCGATTTTCAGCAAACTTAACACACATCATTCTAGACCTAATTCATTACGCTATGCCAAATTTCGTGCAAATCGAAAGATATATAGGGACTTTGGTACACCACATACCTTAAATCGGACGAAAATATATGTGGGAGCTATATCCAAATCTGAACCGATTTTCAGGAAACTTGACACTTATAATTCTAGACCTAATTCATTACGCTGTACCAAATTTCGTGGAAATCGAAAGATATATAGGGGCCGTTTATATTAAATCGGACGAAAATATATATGGGAGCTATATCTAAATCTGAACTGATTTTTCCCAATTTCAATAGGGTTCGTCCTTGGGCCAAATAAGTGACATATGCCAAATTTCATCCAATTCGGATTATAAATGCGACCTGTACTTTGTTTACAATTTAACATCGACAGACAGACAGACGACTCAGAAAGTGATTCTATGCATATTCTCAAAAGGAACCATGTGTCTATCTCGTTTCCTTTTGCCTGTTACAAACATATGCACAAAGACATAATACCCTGTACCACAAAGTGGTGAAGGGTATAGAAATTGAAATTTGTTGCCCAGTGTAGTTACTGTAAGGGTACATTCAAAATAAATTCAATATTGTCGAAATCATTAGGGAATCCTTTGTCTTGCAACAATGGGAAAAATTTATGGAAGCAAGGCATCTACCTATTAATAAATCATCCAGAGGACCCATGAATATATGTCATATATATTATCTAGAACAGAGTAAAATAGCCCCTATAAATGTCCATGCCAGTTCCAGTAGCATTATTTCGCCGAATTTATCGAAATTCCTTTAACATCAAAAATTCCTGAACGGAATCTACGAAACCAAAATTGCACATAATTGGCTGTTACAGGATCGGAACCATAAACACTATTCACAATTTTAGCAGCTTGGCATACATTTTCGACTTTGTCCAAGAAATACTGTAAAATGTACCGAATTTTCTCTCTGTTCAGCTCCATTTTTAACACCCTGTAACTCACAACTGAATACACTAAACAAAAAAAAGCAAAATAAAGTTTTTACTGCGAAATTGTTTGATCGATACTTTACGAGAAATTTATCAGTATAGCCTTCTGCCGAAAAATAATAGATTTCTTTTCTCCTCATCCAAATATATACAGATGAGCTCATGTCGTCATATCGAATGATGTTTTACAAGGTTTATACCTAATTCTGAATATAAAACTCTTCCGATGCTAACAAATTTCCATATGTCTCGTCCATGGACCAAACAACCATAAATCATCATAATGCAAGCATATTTACATTATATATGTGGATGTTAAATACTATCTTAAGAAATTCAAAATACACAAAACTTTTACAATAGACCTCGTATGTTTCCAACATGGATAAAGTATATTTAATCGACATTTCTTAAAGGTTTATAATCTAGTGAATAATCTAAAACTAATTACCTTAGCATTTTCTATTTCATAGCAGAATTTTATATAAAGTTCTTATCGATTTACTATACATGTGAAACGTAGACTTTCACAAACAATATTTTCGGATACATTTTCGTCAAAAAAAAATATATATATATTTACCTTTAGTTAAAATCATATCATATATGCATTCGCATAGAAATTTAAATAATTTCCTGTTATTAACCATTTGCTTAACTAACGAAGAAATCCCATACTTATTGTTCCCAGTTGTTATTCAGACGTACACACACACACACTCTCAAACACCCACACAAGTTGCTGTTCTTGTTTTTGGTGTCGACTTAACCTTTTCTTGAATAACAGCAAACTTTTTAATTAAGTCACGATGAAAAGTTTTTGCGTCATCACAGCTTCAGAAAACTACAACAAACAACTCCAAGCTTAAGAAACTGAACACAAACAACAACAACGACGGCAGCGGCAGCAGCATCTTAACACTTGGAATTTTCACTAAAAGAACAACAACAACAAAAACAATAAACTTGGTCAACTACAAAACTATTCAGCATCACCAGAGAATAACAACAACAACTCCATCAACGAGATGAACATGAAAATCAACATTAACTGGGTTCTCATCAACATTAGCAAAAAGCCAGGCATAATAATCATCATCATCACCACCATCAACCTTATTATTTGCCATCCCAACTTAACTCGTTCCTATGGCCTCTACTACTGAAAGTATTTTCGTATTAACATGTTATTCCTAACGAACACTTTTCGAAATTCTTCGCCTTCGCCATCTTCGTCATTAAATTTAGCGTGTGAATCATTATCCACAACTAAGGATTTTATTCCCTTAAACATTTTTCAGTTAACATGGTGTTAGCTGAGAAGGCATTGGTCGTAGGTTTTATGTTGTGGTATTCAATTTTTAACAAGAAGAACAAGAAGAAAACAACAAATCTCAGGTCTCCAACCATTTATTCTATTTAAGCGTCTAATTTTTATTCCTTGGGATTTCAAAAATATGTTCTTGTTTCGAAGTTTTCGAATAACAACAACAACAACAAGAAGAAGAGTATTTATCGTTCGGGTAACGCTAAAACGCACAACAGTTATTTAGCCGGATTACTCGGAATACAACCGCAAAGAACTTTAACTCAACACCAAGCAAACCTAACAGCCAAATGAACGACAGGCACACCAAGGCACACAATCACCCTCTCGCCCACAACAGCGAAATACGTCGTTCAAGAGGCAAATACACACACTCACACACACAACTCATTGTTGAACTTCCAATTTTCCTCACCCGGTTTTATGCGGATGTCTTGGTTAACAATTTAAAAGTTGTTAAGATGAAAACGTATAATTTCAGAAATCCTTTTGCAGCCCTCAGCACCTCACCCCCACCTTCCATTCCTATTTCAGTTTGTAGTTGGAATCCTGAAAGGGGTATTTTCTATGCCAAAGATTTAATAAGTTTATTATGTGTTTAAGTGAAAAGTATTGTTTTTGTTTATATTTCCCCAAAAACTTTGTTTGTTGTTTTTGTTATTGTTGTGTTCTTATTTCCTGTCGAACCCAGAAAACTAGAATAGATTTTAAATTAGAGAATTAAATTTTTAGAATCCATATATTAATCGTCGAGTTTTAAGGAATTAGAAATTTAAGTGGAAATATAGATGGTGAGAAGGGGAATGCTGAGGCCTTTGGGGTAAAATCCCTTAAGGAGGATATTAAGAAACGAGAAGGACAAAATTGCCAAATGTCACGTTTTTAAGACAAATTTATAGATAGTAAATCCGATAATTGTTCCGCGTTTTATCTGAATATCCCGTTCAGAAATTTTGGGATCCGTCCGCAGCAATTAAATGAGACTTGTTCGAAAGTTCAGAGACCCTATAAAGTGCACACATTTTTGATTAGAATAATATTTTATGCTGTAGAGTATGTTAGAAAAAACTTTGAAATTTGGTTCACTAGGGTTCTTGCAGACCGATATATATATCTATGTAGAAAATACCACGCCAAGGTCCCATGCTATTTTAGGTATCCTGATTGAAACAATAAATATAGGTCCATTTTTTTGAGGTAGCCTCCAAATAAAGCTAATTTCGCAACTGATTTAAATATTTTCAATGTTCCCTTCATGAAGGAGGGTATGAAATGTTCGGTTCAACTGAAAGTTCCAAGTTCAAAGAATGTGGCTGTAATGCGATATTCCGGGTTCATGGTGGGTTAAAAACTCTTTCGCAAAATGTACTTCTGTGTTTTGACATATAAAGGGACCAACTAATTTAAAGGCCCTGTCGAATTTTTATTATATAAAAATCGACTATTAGAGTTTTTTGAAATAGAGAGCAGGACTTCTATAAGGGAGGCAATATGAAGTTACTTTTAAAATCGTAACAAATTATACAACGGTGCATATAATCGGACATTCCGATTTTCATAATAATGGATTTCATTTTCCCCAACCTAATATTTTAAATGTCATCCTCATGGTGGAATAAAAGGAGAAAAAAGGTTCCGCCGGTCCGTAGTTAACGTAATTTTAACTTGTTCCATCCTGTAATTTGGTAATCCTTTTTTTTCAGATAATAAAAGAAATAATTGCAACAATACACCATTGTGGACGATATAAAAAATTGGGTCCGCCCGAAATGAACAGAATTTACAATATTTTTATTTAAGGGTCTTCCAGCAGCTTTTAGGAGGAACGCTACTCCTTGATAGTCATTGAAAAAATATATATTATTGAACATCTACGCCTTCAAAGTTCTTAAAAAAATATTTTTTCTTTAAAATCTACGTCTAGATAGTCCATGAAAAAATATTCTTTGATAGTCCTTGAAAAATATTATTTTCATTGACTGTCAAATTTATTTTTTGCAGAATAAACAAAAAATATATTTATTTGAACCAAACTATACGTGCACATTGCTATCATTACGTTTAATTGAAAGATATTTTGAGTTTTTATCCAGTTCTGGTTGGTAATTCGCGATTACCAACCAGAACACGCCACGCCTTGATAATCTTTGAAAAAATATTCCTTTGAAATTCTACGCCTTGATAATCTTTGAAAAAATATTCCTTTGAAATTCTACGCCTTGATAATCTTTGAAAAAATATTCCTTTGAAATTCTACGCCTTGATAATCTTTGAAAAAATA
Source organism: Musca vetustissima (assembly GCF_032173495.1). Lineage (NCBI taxonomy): Eukaryota > Metazoa > Arthropoda > Insecta > Diptera > Muscidae > Musca > Musca vetustissima. Next base: position 16,049 of record NW_026884266.1, read on the forward strand.
TTCCTTTGAAATTCTACGCCTTGATAATCTTTGAAAAAATATTCCTTTGAAATTCTACGCCTTGATAATCTTTGAAAAAATATTCCTTTGAAAATCTACGCCTTGATAATCTTTGAAAAAATATTCTTTTAAAAATCTACGCCTTGATCATTGTTGAAAAATATATTCTTTAAAAAGTCTTCGCCTAAAAAAATTAAAATGGTATTTTTTGTAAATCGATGCCTTGATAGTAGTAGAAAAAAATATTCATAATAAAAACTGCGCCCTGTTAATAGTTGAAATTCCTTAAAAAGTATATTCTATTCTTTGATGGGCCTTGACAAAAATATTCTTTATAAAACTACGACTCGATGGTCCTTTAAAAAATTTTCTTTGAAAAATCTGTGCCTTTAAAAAATATTCTTCATGAAATCTGCGGCTTGATTTTGAAAAAATTGTCTTTAACAACCCTAAACTAAATTTAAAATATTTTTTTAAAAGTTACGATTTGATAGTCCAAGCAACAATATTCTTTAAGAAATCTACGCCTTCATAGTCCGCAAAACAATATTTTATAAAAAACTAAACCTTGATAGTCTTTTAAAAAAAATTATTTTAAAAATCTACGCCTTGATAATGTTGGGAAGGAAATATGGATCAGATTATAATTACTAAACTACTCTCCTTACAAACACGTAATTATTATATGTTATTCAATCCCATAATGTTCCTCTTTCAATATCTCTGAATTCCTTTCGATATGAAAACCAATCATTCTGCAAACTTTCTCCACATTCTAACTTCAAAATATGCACACAATTTCTATGCATAACAAAACTATCGGAATTATGAATATTACCAAGGCGTATAATGAATACGAACTACAACTAATTACTAATACGCGCAACACGTTACCCCACCAACGCCACAACCGAAAAAATGTTAAAACAACATTTAAAATTCTTCGTCTGCCACTATTTACAAAATTAATCAAAAACTGATTACATACATAATATAATACCCATTAGGAAATAACACAAACACACACTCACACACATAATTTGTTTTGCCAAAAGTAGCAACAGCAACATTAATATATTTTATAAACATACGGATGTCGGGGAGAGCAAGCATTAAGGCAAGTTTATTTGAACATTACCACACTGATTGTGTTCTCTATATATATATATATATGTTAATAAAGTTTTCACACAACAAAAAACCGTTGTTTTACACACAGCAGAGGGAAATTTGTTGCGGAGAAGGAGGGGGGAGAAGTGTGTGCGACGGATAACGATTTGCTTATCACAGATTCCTTATTTTATTCATTTTATATATTTATACAAATGTGTATTTTCAGTTTCTGTCTCATTTTTGGTTTGTAACTTTGTTGTCGTCGTTGTTGCTGTTATTCTTCTTCATCAATGATAAACAGCATGCATTTGTGTGCAAGCGTGTTATGAAATTTATGTTAGTATGTATATGTGTGTGTTTGCGATTGCATTTCGCGTTTTATAGCGTTTGTTTTACAAACTATTATGCAAACAGTGCATAATAATGCATAAATCGTTTACTCGAAGACGAAGAACCATGTTGCATGAAAATGAAAAAAAGAAGCTGGAGTAAACGAAATATATATAGAAATAAGTTAACAACAAAACCAGAAGAACACATCGTAAACTGTAGATTTTCTGTGTGGAAGGTGGTGTGGTATGATAATTTTGGGGTGAAAATATTAATATTAAAAACATTCTTTAAAAAAATATGTGGATTTAAAAATATTTCCAAAAATCGACACCAGAAAAGTTCATGAAAAAAATCTGTAAAGAAAGTTCAAAAGACGGACGGGCCGACTATAGATGATCATATGTACAATATCCTTTAGATAGAACAGTCATATCATCTTTGGAGGATCATTGAAATGCGTGAAGTTGTAGATATTTTAACAAACTTAAAACAACCCATACAGATACAATCTGAAATCTATGCAAAATTTAATGTCAAGCATCGAGCAAAATATTTATAAGATCTATATTTATATATACAAGCAACCGTGGCATCCACAATTCGGTATGCTGCAATACAAAATCCAATACGCGTTATTCTAAGTTCGATTTGGTACGTTGTGCACTAATTCGTCCTAAGCGGACAAACTTTATTTATTTGGTACATCATTTTGATGAAATCGGATGAAAATATGTAATAAGGAAGCTATATTTAAACTTGAAACGTCTTCAATCCAATATGCTATGCAATATTTCATGTAAAGCAAACAGACATAGGCTTCTCCATTTGCACAATAGGCATAAAATCGGACTAAAGTATATATGTGAGCTATATCTAAATCTGAACCGATTCCAATAAGACGTCGAATACATCAATCTGGCCCTAATGCAAAATTTTATTTCAATCGGACCAATATTGGGAGTTTTGTGCATCATTTACCTAAAATCAGACGAAACTATATATGGGAGCTCTATCTAAATCTGAACCGATTTTAATCAAACTTGGCATACATCAATCTAGACCTACTTGAGTACTCTGTGCAAAATTTTGTATCAATCGGACCAATATTGAGAGTTTGCTGCACCATTAACTTTAAATCGGACGAAACTATATATGACATGTATCAATCTACTCTGTGCAAAATTTTGTCTCAATCGGACAAATATAGGGAGTTTGGTGCACCATTTACCTAAAATCGGACAAAGCTATATATGGGAGCTATAACTAAATCTGAAGCGATTTCAACCAAACTCGCCACACATCAATCTAGACCTAATTCAATACTATGTGCAAAAGTTTTTCTTAATCGGACAAATATTGAGAGTTTGGTGCACCATTTACCTAAAATCGGACGAAACTATATATGGGAGCTATGTCTAATCTGAACGAATTTCAACAAAACTCGGCTTACATCAATACCTAATTCAATATTCTGTGCAAAATTTTGTCTTAATTGGACCAATATTGGGAGTTTGGTGCACCATTTACCTAAAATCGGACAAAGCTTTATATGGGAGCTATAACTAAATCTGAAGCGATTTCAACCAAACTCGGCACACATCAATCTAGACCTAATTAATACTCTGTGCAAAATTTTGTGCCAATCGGACCAATATTGGGAGTTTTGTGCACCATTTACCTAAAATCGGACAAAGCTATATATGGGAGCTATATCTAAATCTGAACTGATTTCGAAATCTGAACCGATTATCTCCAATATAATAGGGTTCGTTCTTGGGCCAAATATGTGAACTGTGCCAAATTTCATCCAAATAGGATCATAAATGCGACCTGTACTTTGTTAACAAATATACATGGACGGACGGACGGACAGACAGACGAACATGTGTAAATCGACCCAGAAAGTGATTCTGTGCACATTCTCAAAAGGAGTCATGGGTATATCTCGATTCCTTTTGCTGTTACAAACATATGTACAAAGACATGATACCCTGTACCTCAGTGTGGTGAAGGGTATAAAAATCTACTCCTTGATAAAATATTATTTGAATATCAACGCCTTGATTGTTCCTGAATGAAATATTCTTTAAAAAATCTACACTTTGAAAGTCCTTGAAACAATATTATTTATAAAAACTTCGCCTTGATGGTCCTTGAAAAAATATTCTTTAAAAAAATGTACGCCATGATAGTCCTTGAAAAATTCTACGTATTTTTTTCAAGGACCAATGTAGATTCCAATTTATAGGGCACCGTGACAAAATGTGGGTCCATGTAGCCCATCTTCGAGCCTGACAAGCCCTGATCGAGGAGAGCAAAATAATATCCTTTTAATTCGCATCAAATTCGAATTTTATTCAGTGATCCATTATCAATTGATCTAAGTTAAACCTGGAGTAATAAACTTAATATTCTCTCCCCCCACCATACAAACAACAAGTTAAACAGTAGAACGGAAATACGAAAATAACAGAAACAACAACAAATCAAGTAGGAGGAGTAACAACAAAATCAACATCAGAAACAGCGACAACCGACAACTTCGGACTACGATGGCTGATGATAAACGAAACATAAAAATGCATATTAAGGATGAAGGAACAAAAAAGTGAAAAACAGAACGAAAGAAAATTCAAGCTCGAAAAAACACAAAAATTGAGAAATAAATAATGTCAGTGTTGCCAGGCTAACAGTAGTAGCCTGGCATATGACACTGCAAAGGAGAAGAAAATAAGGGGCTTCTTGTAGTTTGCTATATATTTCTCAGTTTGAGTGTATACGATCGTGTATGTGTGTCAGATTGGCTCAGTGACCCTACTACTTCATGGCAGTTCACATGCAAGTGAAATTATTGTTTGTGACAGGAAATCTGTAAATATTCGAGCTGTTGCTTTTGTTATTGTGTAAGGAGGATTGCTCCTTGCTCTGCAGAGACACAACACCACTGCATACAATGTTGTGTATTGCCTCCTTTGGTTGCCGCAATTGCTTCAATATATACTCGTATGTTTGTGTGATATGTATTGGTGTGTTTGAGAGTGTGTGTGTGTGTGTGTGTGTCTTAGTTTGTTGCCAGGCATGTATTTTTGTTTCATTTTGGTATGACCAGTCAACCAGCCAGCCACCAGCCAACATTTTGGCAATTTGTAGATTGCAGCACGTAATAAAATGTGGTAGTGTGGCATGTGCCATGATGTACATCATGTTTATGCGGAAATAATTGTAGCTATGTACGTGTGGTGCCACAGTACGAGTCACTAGCTTTTTAATTTTATTACGTCTGTCATATTTATGTGAGTGAGTGAGCGAGCGTGTGTCTATGTGTGTGTGCTTTCAGTTTGTGTCTTTTAAGGGCTTTGGGGTACGTTTTTTTTAATGACATTACCCTCTTCGTGTCGTTATATGGTGTCATATTTTTATGGTCCAGAATGTGATGCTCCCCACCATTCTGCAGAGCTTTAGGGAGGTTATCAGCATTACCAATTTTGCTGGCCGTTTGTTTGTTTGTCGACTGGATAAGCGACAAAAGGTCATTTGCCATAAAAGCAGAAAACAAAAGAATTACTGTTTTAATAGCCCCGGTAATAAAACATAACACACACACACATACCACCAGTCATGTATAACCAAAAAGCGGAATATTTTAATGGTTTGTAAACTTACTCTACTCTGGTAGAGAAACAAACACACACACACATACACACTTCGAGTGACATTCGAGGCTATTTTAATAGCTTAATAAAGTTCAATTCACACATACACACACACTCAGACTCGGTTTACCTTTCAACACTGGCCCCTTGCATTTTAAATAGCAATTAAATCGTGGTGCTCCTTTTCCACAGACTTCTGGATTTATTTTTATTCTCATGGGATAGTATTTAGTAGATATTTGTCGGTAGTTAAGTTTTTTGAAAATCTTTTGGTGTTTCTTTTTGTCCTATTAAATTAGTTTTAAAGTAATTTCATTTAATTCAATTGCAGTAAACATAAAATTAAACAGGATGATGATTTGTGTGTAAGAAATGTGTTACGACTTAATAATTCAAAACAAAGATAATTTTTAGAGATAAACAGTAGCCTTAATGGTGTAGGCTTTAAAAACACTTATGGCGTATATTTTAAAAATAAATTTAAAACTATAAAATTTAAGAATGAACTATTAATGGAATATAAAACCAGTGAGGAAAGTAGTAAAGTCGGACGGGGCCGACTATATGATACCCTTCACCACGTTGGGTTAGAGATGGGCAGTGGGTAAATACCCAAAGGGTAAATACCCGGTAAATTGGGTAAATACCCATTTGTGGGTATTTATTTGGGTATTTACTATATTGAATCGGTAATACAACATCTTGCACCCTATTTCCGGGTTTCTGTTATCAAATCGATTTAGAATGGATAGTTTTACGATACTTTAAAGACGTGGGTAAATACCCGAGTTTTTACCCAAAAATTGGGTATAAACTCATTAACTGCCGAACCACTTGACATAGGCGGCCAAAATTTTGCACACATGTTTTTAATGACAAAGCAAATATAGAAATCCAACATGGGGACCCTGGGTCCAAGTTTTGATATAGCCCCCATATAACCGTATCTCCCGATTTAAGGTATTTTTTTGCCTATTAGACACATTTTAAGGCCAAATTGGCTGTAATTTGGCACAGAGTGTTCTTTTTGGGTACCAAATGTCCATGCAAAATTTTATGTATGTAGGTCCACGTTTACTGGTAGCCCCCATACAAAGGTACCCCTATTTTGAGTATTTACCCAAAAATTGGGTATAAACTCATTAACTGCCGAACCACTTGACATAGGCGGCCAAAACTTTGCACACATGTTTCTAATGTCAAAGCAAATATAGAAATCCAACATGGGGACCCTTGGTCCAAGTTTTGATATAGCCCCCATATAACCATATCTCCCGATTTAAGGTATTTTTTGTTTATTAGACACATTTTACAACCTAATTGGCTGTAATTTAGCACAGAGTGCTCTTTTTGGGTACAAAATGTCCATGCCAAATTTTATGTATGTAGATCCACGTTTACGGTAGCTCCCATATAAAGGTACCCCTATTTTAAGTATTTATCCAAATATTGGCTATAAACTCATTAACTGGCGAACCACTTGACAGAAGCCGCCAAAATTTGGCTCAGATGGTTTTTATATCAATACAAATATTGAAATCCAAAATGGGGCCCCTGGGTCCAAGTTTTGATATAGCCCCCATATAACCGTACCTACCGATTTAAGGTACTTTTACGATCAAATTGGTTGTAATTTGGCATAGTGATATTTTTTTTGCACAAAATATTCATGCAAAATGTGGTTTTTGACACACATGGTTTAAAATCAATATTATTTCCTGTATGGGAAAAGGGGTCTTCAAAACACACGTCAAATAGTTCGGCTGTAAAAGAGTTTTTATATATATATATTAATACCCAAAATCAGGACCGCTATATAGGACAGAAAAAGTTGACCAGAGCAAACAATTGGTACTCATAGAGAACTCTCTAAGCCAAATTCCAGCCAATCAAATTGGCTAATAGATAAAAATGTCCTAAAATCGGGAGATACGGTTATATGGGGGCTATATCAAAACTTGAACCCAGGGTCCCCATGTTGGATTTCTATATTTGCTTTGACATTAGAAACATGTGTGCAAAGTTTTGGCCGCCTATGTCAAGTGGTTCGGCAGTTAATGAGTTTATACCCAATTTTTGGGTAAAAACTCGGGTATTTACCCAAGTATTTACCCACGTCTTTAAAGTATCATAAAACTATACATTCTAAATCGATTTGATAACAGAAATCCGGAAATAGGGTGTAAGATGTTGTATTACCGAGTCAATATAGTAAATACCCAAATAAATACCCGCAAATGGGTATTTACCCGGTATTTACCCACCCCTTGGGTATTTACCCGGTAAATACCCGGTAAATACCATCTCTACGTTGGGTATATTCAACAGATGAATCTTAACAGACGTCGCATTTTTGAAGGATCAGTAAAATGAAATTGGACCCATACACATATCTTTCTGCAATCTATACTAAATTTTTCATTTGGTCAGATATAGAGTTGCTTCTTACAATGGGACAAAATTTTGTAAATCAATTTAAAGCAGTCGGATACCAGTTGATTATTTGGATACGTATCTGATAAACATGAGGAGTTTGGTGCACCATTTACTTGAAATCGGACGAAAATATTTATAAAAGCAATATCAAAATCTAAGGCGATTTCATCGTTTCGATGAATCGGCCACAGAATATTGGCCACATTTTGAGTTCTTGGTGCATCATTTAGTTAAAATCGGCAGAAAATATGGTAGCTCTATCCAAATTTGAACCGATTTCAATAAAACTTTCCACATGCTAGGTTATATAAACTATATAACATTGGGTCTTTGGTGAACATTTTACTTAAAATCTGACGAAACTATATATAGGAACTATATCTAAATCTGAACTAATTGCAACAGAACTTGCCTCGCGTTATCTCATAATAACTTCTATTAGTTGTGCAAAATTTTGTGCCAATCGGAACCACCTGGGGAATTCGGTGCAGCATTTATATCTAACTTATATGTTTAGATTTTTTAATCTTCTGTTAAAAAATGCTCGCCTTGAACTAGACTTTGAAATAAACATTTTAATGCATTTAATAGACCCTTGACAAAAAAAATTCTAAAAAATCCCAGACTTAAGGTAGACTTTAGAAGCATATTGAAATATTTTTAAAAATTCGATCTTATATGAAATATAAAAAAAAACACACCTTGAGGTAGGTTTTAGAAGAACATATTTGAAACAATTCACGCCATGAACAATTTAGAAGATCTACGCCTTGAAAAATATTTTTGAAAAATCTAAAACTTAAAGACAAGACATTTTAAAAAATATTTTAATTACAAAAAAATATTTTTGAAAGTATCGATTTTATTGCTAAGCCATGAATTTTTTTAATTCCTGCATTATGTTATGTTAAGGAAAATCATTTTAAGAAATTTTCACAAATATGTAAATCTAATTGGTAAGCTCTTAAACATAATTTTAAAACCATTTGAAAAATCCTCCTCTACTGTTAAGCTTTAAAAATATGTCCGATAACTCCTATGGTCAAATCTTTGAACAAAAAGAATTTCATACCAAAACAAAGCATACATTTGCCGAGTCCTCATACAATTTGCTAACCGGATATATCAAACTGCATTCCTTCGTTGAAAATATGGCGATAATCATCAAAAAAAAACTTACAATAAGTCGACTTTGCCATGGTAGATCATCAATAAAATGATATCGATCGTTCTTAAGGTTTGATGGCTTGGAATTTGTTAAAAAAAATGTCTCTATATATTTTCTATTATTGAGACTTATTGGAATTTAAATTTAGGTACATTAAAAATCTTATGATACCAAAATAAATTCGAGAATTTGTAGAACATCGCAAAATAAAATTGGAAAAAGTCACCGATATGTTCTTTCAAATAGAACTTTACATGTTTGGATTTCGATATTGCAGAGATGAATTCCATACTTGAAAATATTGCTTTCTAGTGCATTGTATATCTTTGAGAAAGAATAATTATGAATACCTAAATAAATACATAATAAAACTATAACAATCGATTTTACGGAATTTTATGATTAATATGAATATTATCGAATAATCAAATGATTAATTGAGAACACTTATGTCCCATTGACACATAATTGACATATTTGTATTTTTCTATAATCTTTTTCGCAGCATCTTCACCTAGTTCGCTAAAATAGTTACAAAATGATTTTACAGGTGAACGCGTATATATTTTTTTATTAAAAAAATGCACACTTAAACAATTTTATCATTCAAATTTTACTACTTCACACAAAAATGAATTGACTTTTGTTACCCAAACGGCTAAAGAAGTAACTACTAGAGTTAAACAAAAGTTAAAAACACTTACAGTAGTGGTAGTACGAGTAGTTGCAACAATTTCAGAATATAAATGTAAAAGTTTTGTATATTTTTTAGTTTGGGATTTTTCGTCTCTTTTTTTGCTTAATTAAAAGGGTACATAATTTGGGGTGATACATAATGTATAGTATAATGATATCATATATTGGTTATTAAAATATTACAGAGAACTTGGCAGACCATTAAATTAGTAGGGTATATATGGACAGAAAAACGAAGCGCATTAAATTACTATTACCGTAATCTATAGATACACAAAATGTGGTGAAATATAGATGTCGCCGTTTGATCGACAGCAAATACACAAACTATCAAAAGTTAATATGGATAACAGGTGATAACTACACTGTGCAAATGTGTAGTTCCCAAGGGTGTATTGATGACCTCGGGATACAACAAAACAATATTACCATAAATTATATTTATCGAAGCTAGCTAGAGAAACACATCATGTGATGAAATATAGATGTCTCCGTTTGATCGATAGTAAAGACACAAAGACATAAGAATGTAATATCATTACAGGGACATACCTAGGCGGTGCATTTGTGAAAGTTCTAACGTATGTACTTAGGAGTACGCATTCGAACCAAAACTGATATTAGTGGCGTATATATGAATAAACGAGAAAATGTTCAAAAAGAATAGTGAACGAAAAGTAAGATAAAGTGAAAATGTGTTGATGAAATATAGATGTCATCCTGTGATAGATAGTAAATACACAAACCACAAGTATGTAATATCAATTGCAGGGAGATAACAACGAGGAGTTCGGGTTTCAGCCAAAATACAAATTAGTAGTGAATATATAGATAAACAAGGAAAGTGAAGAGCAGCAAAAATGTCTTACAACTAAGACTATTGCGTATCTCTCAGTTAGCTGTAGTATGACTTCATGGCACGTTTAGTAGTACACATTAATACCAGATTTATTATTAAATACCCTGTGCGACACGAAAATATTTCGGGGTTCTAATTTACCAATTCTGTTTAGTTGGAGCCCCTGGACCACGATAATACCTTTGGTTTTTCTGCGTCACTTCGAAAATTAATTTTACAACGGTAAATGTAGAGAAAAACGTGGTTTCATATATTTTCAATTTGAAACTCGAATAACTTCTTTTATTTCTAACGAATTTATAATATTCTTCTTTTCTTTCGAAGAGTAGAATCCTTTTTTTTTTGTAGCGCAGTGATATTGAACGGACATAAGAAATAATTTTTAATTTTTTACCGATATGTCGCGTGTTCTAATCTTAGAGGTGGAAGAACTTTTATTTCCAATATTTTTCAAAAGAGGCTTACATCCACTTCCAGAAGAAATCCATCCGAAATCAACACATGAAGGTAGCACATAATGCAGATGGCGTCACCCAGAGTAAATAAGCAAAGACACAAACCACCACACTAAATTCAAGGTTACGTTACTTCTAGGCAACTATAGGTGACACCAACTATAGGTGACCTTATCTACTTAGTTGAAATAAAAACAATGATTAACGAAACTATTCAAATGTTTCAAATGGTAATCAGAGCCTTACATCCGCACATAAAGGACATATTATTATTGTACTAAAACATGGTACTTTCTTGCAGGCTCTGGAGCAGATCATATATCCAATTCTGAGGCTAGTTTTCTTTTGAAAATCGACCAGTATCGGAAAACTTTATTTGTTCCTTCCAAATAAATGTCCTTAAATCTAAATAGTAAATTCAAATTTCAAATAGAAAAACGGGCGTTCATAAAAATGCTCCTCTAGGTTTTTAGATTTATTTGATTTTTGGGGTCCGGGGTCTACATTAAAAATAGTTTTTGCAAAGTTTGCAAAGAACTTTTAGAAAATTCAACATGGTGACAAATTTTAATATATGGACCAAAACCTCCCTATTTAAAATTCTTCTAAAACTCGTAATCGCCTATCTAATTACCCTTTTTACTTGGCACAGCAGAGCGCAGATAATATATGCGCATGCAAATATAAGTAAAGCTTGGTCAAAAACTCTTAGGATTTGTTGGAAAATTGACTACTACACTTGTGCTTTCAAATGAAGCCAAAAAGATAAATCTACACACAAATGGGTTCAAGTTAAGTTTGTACCGGGCAAATTCGAAAGGCAGTCAGAAAACCAGCCAGCTAGCCAAATAACCAAACGAAAAAGAGTAGGTACTTCACAGGCCACCAAAAACAGAAAAGAAAAAAAAACGCCAACCGAGGAGTAATGAAAAACATTTGCAACTCTCGAGTAGTTAGCTTAACAAATAGTTGCTGAGCATGCAAAACTCGTATAAAATGGCTATATGCGTGTGTTCGCGTGTGTGTGTTCAAACCAAAAAATGTAGCGAAACAAAACGAAATATAGCGGGAAAAAATTGCACGCAGACTTTTCCACTTTTGGTTAAGGACCTGTGTGTGTTAAAATTTTTTTTCTGTACGACGAACTGCTGCTGCTGATGATAGGAATCTGTGTGAGAGTGTGTGTTTATGTGTGTGAGTGAGAAATGAATGCGCTAAAGTTTATTCCAGACCCGTCGTCTTCGTTGTTTGCTGAGCAGTTTTTGGTGTGATGTTGGATGGCGATTTTTGTGATGTTGAATTAAGTGAAACTATGGCACAATAACGCAAATACACTGTGAAAACTTTGTCCGCATGAAGACTACTTTTTTGCGAGTTTGGCAAATTGCTCAAACACTGGGAATTTCCCAAACACCCAACACTCACACACACACCCAAGCCATCCATAAAACAAATGCTTAATTGTTGCTTGTAAATTTCTTGCTGTCTTGACCGAATTATTGTGTAACTGAAATGTTAAAAATCTACCATAAATTCTTTTAGTTTTTTTTCGTTTCGTTTGTTGTTTTTATTGTTTCAATGGGATATTCCATTGAAATGCATAATTTGTAGTCATCGTTGTGTTGTAGTTTGGAATAAAACGAATTTATTAACATTTCAAATTGTTTAGATTAAAAATGAAAAGAAGAAGAAGAAGAACAAGTTGAATAGTTGAACGTGCTTGGAACATTTTTTTAATTGAAAAACCAAAGATATTTATCTGAAGAATGAATGCAAAACCATAAAAGTTAGTAGGGATTAACAAATTGAAATGTACGTAGGGAAATTATTATGGTAACTGAAGATTTATATGAAAATCCTATTTCAAGAAGTTTAAAAAGATCCAGTGGTATTTATGAATGTCAGAATTACAATAGAATGGACTAAATTGAATATATTCTTCACAAGATGGTGTAAGGTATTATTCAAAACTTTTTGTGTTTCGACCAGTAGATGACACACACAAATGCAGCGCTTGATGTAGGGTATAACAAGTTAAAGTAAATTCTTGAAGAAATTACCCAAGAATACTGCAAGCGAGACTATTGAAGAATATGATCCCTTATCATCATAAAATACCCAATGATAGGGGAGTAGTTCGTGAAAGCTGAAGTTTAGCATGATCAACAATCGAATAGAAAAGAACACAACTCTGAAAATGGAAAGAAATAAAAATAAATAAAAAAAACAGTAAGCGGAGCAGTATAGTCGGACGTGGCCGACCATACGATACCCTACACAACTTCCATGAAAATCTAACTTTCTGTGGTTCTATATTCTGAGATTGGGAAATATTTCGCGATATTTGCACACTTTTGACTGGCTAGAGTTCAGCAAATGTTACTAATAATCAGTACAGAACCTCTAATACTTGTCCAGATCCCCTTCACCGTGGGTTGTGCTGTGATGTTCGGCTTTCGACTCGAAAAGTACAAATAATTAAGTTTTCGGTCCACTTCATCCGAAAAATATTATCTGATCATCACCTACATTTTAGGCGCTGTCCTTGACCATAATTGGAACCTCATGGAACATTTCAAAGCGATCAGCGCTATATTACTAAATAATATATGAATACGTAAGCACCTGTAAATATTTAAGTGTAACTCCCCCATCCGAGTACCTACGACAATATAATTGGTATCAATTTGAAGGTCAACCACTCCTCTTGGATATATTATCAACTTCTCGGGTCTATGTCCTTCAGTGGTAAATATATACGCCATAATACAAATTTTGTCATTTTTCACACAAAAGTTAGTGTCCATTTGACCCGCTAGATATTGACCGGTCTTTATCAAAACAGGAATGCTTATTCTTTGGCCCGATCCCCTTCTCCATGCAAAAATTCGTGGTGTTTGGCCGATAATCGGGGCCTCTGGAGCGACCAGAAAAACCGACAAAAATAAAGTTTTTGGTTCATTTCATCCCCTAAATATTAACCGATCTTTTCCAAAAACAATAGTCTTCATTGGCCATAACCATCCTACATGCAAAATTTCGTGAAGATTGGTCCATAACTGTGGCCTGTATCGTGGTTACAAAATATAATGGACAGACGGACGGACGGACACACATATCTAGATCGACTCAGCTAGTCGAGATATGACGATCGGTATACTTAAAGGTGGGTCTAAGACCAATTTTTCGCTGCGTTACAAACTTTTGGGGCTGCACAAAGCTATAATACCCTGACAACATAGTTGGGTAGGGTATAAAAACAAAAAACTCGGCAATAACATCATTTCACATCCCCAAGAAGCTTGAAAGCAAAATACAAGAGATGATAACCAAAAGAGATGGCCTTAAAGAATAGTTACTGGAGGTAGAACTAAAACGAGTTCTAATACCATCCTTTAGTAGTCAGGTGGAAGAGTGGAGTTCATTCCACGATCCATTTAAAAATAAGACAGATGAAAACTCCAAATTATCAATGGTACAAAAGCAGTACTACCTTAAGACAAACCTAGGAGGGTAGACGTTGCGCTTGGTGCAACATCTTCAAGTGACCGAGGCGAATTATGAGGCTGCATGGGAATTACGAGAAAAACGATATGGAAGCAGGAGAATTTTATTCGCAAAACATCAAAAGGCCAGTCAGCAACAAACATAAGCGTTGAATGCAATGGTTATTCCCCTAGATCAAACGGATCCCATTCTAGCCAGAAAAATTATGCGGAAACTGGACTTCCTAGAGCAACAATATCAATCCTTGGAAGCTTAGTAGGCAAGAAACATAGTAGCATAGGAGTTAACAAACATCAAGAAATCATGAGTGGTAACAGATCTAAAGCAATGTAAGTTGTGTAAAATGAGCGAACATGGCACAAAAAATGTTCGGCGTTATCTTCGAAGGAAAGATACAATTAGGCGAAATCAGCACCGGTCTGCCTCAGATGATTAGACCACAACAAAGACAAAAAAATGTTGTAATGAAATTAAATGCCAAAAGTGAGGAATGAATTACATCACAGCGATGCACATAGAGACAAGGGGACATATGAAAGCAATGAACTGCAATATAGCAACAAATATTCTGCTAGCAACGACCCAAGTTCGTAAAAAAAATCTCAGCACGGAGAACAGTTATAGCGCTAATAGACCAAGGACCACAATTTACATCCATATCAGAGGACGTAGTTCAACTGCTGCAGCTGCCAAAAGGAAGATTGAAGTAAGGTTACAAGGTCAGGAAGAGACCGTAGTTGGCGTGGCGAAATCGAAAGTTGCACTGAAACTACGACTCAGATTTTTGAGCAACATTAAGATTGAAGTATCACTACATACTGACAGAAGGTTTCAATATGATGTGAAAAAATGGAGGAATGTAAATTTAACAGATCCAAATTTCAACAGTCCGGAAATAATCGATTCTTACTCACAAATTTTAGAAGAAGGAGTACGCAATGATGACCAAATTGTGGGACAAAATACGAAATTGGGATGGATCTTATCGGGAACAATAGTAGTGAATCCTGCTTCGAATATAACGAAATCGACAGCAACAACAACAACAATTAAGAGGTTTTAAGGGATATAAGGTCTTCAAACAGCCCATTATAGAGGAGGAAAAAGACAAGTTGTCTAAACTTGTTATGCGGAACAAAAAATTAAAAATAAGCCTGGAGTGTATCGCCGAAATTAAGGAGAATGTGCGTTTGTTTTTTATTTAACTGGAACTCGGAATGCCAAAATACAGTAATTTCGAAAAGGAAATGTGGAAAACCCTTTAAAAATACCAAAAATTATGCGGAAACTAGGGCAAAAATAGACCTATAAAATATAATTGGGCAAATTTATTTCATCCTACAACAACGCGGAAGACAATATTGCACCCACATCAAATGCGTTTGAAGCAGGGGTCTAGAGGAATTTTATACTAAAGTTATATATATTTTTATACCCTACACAACTATGTTGTCAGGGTATTATAGCTTTGTGCAGCCCCAAGAGTTTGTAGCGCCGCGAAATATTGGTCCTAGAACCACCTTTAAGTACACCGATCGTCATATCTCGACTAGCTGAGTCGATCTAGGCATGTGTGTCCGTCCGTCCGTCTGTCCATTATAATTTGTAAACACGATACAGGCCACATTTATGGACCAATCTTCACGAAATTTTGCATGAAGGATGAGTTCTGGCCAATGAAGACCCCTATTGTTGTTGGTAAAGATCGGTTAATTTTTAGGGGATGAAATGGACCAATTACTAAATTTTTGTCGGTTTTTCTGGTCGCTCCAGAGGCCGCAGTTATGGCCCGAACATCGTGAAATATTCCATGGAGTAGGGGATCGGGCCAAAGAATGAGCATGCCTGTTTTGATAAAGTTCGGCCAATATTTAGCGGGTCAAATGGACCCTGACTTTTGTGTGAAAAATTACAAAATTTGTATTCTATGGCGTATATATTAACTCTCGAAGGACATAGACCCGAGAAGTTGATAGTATATTCAAGACGAGTGGTTGACCTTTAAATTGATACCAATTATATGGTCGTATGTACTTGGATGTGGGAGTTACACTTAAATATTTACAGGTTCTTACGTATTCAGATATTATTTAGTAACCCATTATCACACTAGAGGGCAGAAATATAGCTCTGATCACTTTGAAATTTTCCATGAGGATCCATGTATGGTCAAGGAATACGCCTATATTTTTCGCTGATGATCAGATAATAATTTTGGGATGAAGTGGACCGAGAACTTAATTTTTTGTATTATTTCGAGTCGATGTATAGGCCATAATTGAAAGCCTAACATCGCAAGACAACCAATGGTGAAGCGAATATGGCCAAGAAATTAGGAGGGTTGTTCTGAATATTAGTAATATTTGTTGACCTCTAATCGGCCAAGAGTGTAGAAATATATCGAAATATTGCCCATGCTCAGAATACAGAACCACAGAATGTTAGATTTTCGTGGAAGTTGTATAGGGTCGGCCCCGTCCGACTATACTGCTCCGCTCACTGGTTTTTAATTGTGCAAACGTTCTAAAGATAATGGTTCTATACAGTCGATAGTTAAATCTATGGTTAACAATAATTACTATAGTTTGCCAAGTTTAGACCACAAATTATTCAACATTCGTTTTATATTATTTTTTGTCAAAGACTTCACATTCTGCGGATACCAAGAGAAGGTGCCCTAAAGAACCCATCTTGGGATTTAATGTTGGTTTGTTAAAAATATTACGAAATGCAATCCAGGGATCAAATCGAACACTATCTTCGCAGCCAGAAGGGGTGGCTCGAATTGGCCTTATCCACAGATCTAGGTCTAGTAAATGTATTATGATGTGCCAAGTTTGGATGAAGTTTTATATTCGGTTCACTTCATATGAGATCTGCAAAATTTCCAAGAGGTTCGCCGTTTCTATGGGAGGTGCAAGAAAGAGTGTAGCAATGAGCTCCGATTAAAAAATTATGAAATCTAGGTTAAAATTTTAATTTGAACAAAGTTTGATTAGCATTGGAAACTACGCTCGCATCATATATAAAGAAATATTTTTCAGAAACATTTTGTGTGAGGTACCAGAAGGAGTAGACCGTATTCCCCATCTTTGAACTTGATTTAAGCGAGGAAGGAATATTACGTTGCGCATAGCAAAGCTTGGATGAAATCTGTCACTTCCTTCTAGAGTTATCAAACCAAACGTATGGGCGTACAAATAAGTGTAAATCAACGCCTAATTGCCTGAAACGAATTGAAAAAAATCTTGAAGCCTAAAACCAATACTTCGATGAGTCACATTTTGTCGTATTATCATTAGCCTAGTACTGAAAACCCACTGAGTCCTATGTAATAATTCATTTCCTCTACATCACCCTTATTGATAACCCATTAAAGCCTAAATATCACATACTTTCATTAAATCGCCACAATTTGCAATTTCTAACGATATAAACCAAAAAATAAACCATGTTAGCTTTTAGCCAAGATGCCAACGAAAAAACACAAAAACAAAAACCTCGACTCGATTAACTGAATGTCCATTGAAGATTTCGATATGCTTCAGTAAGTTGCCAAAACATAAATCTTATTTGTGATACTCGGTGCCACCAACATGGATAAACACAACAGCGGCAGGAGCAACATCCGACCACCGCGACCCAGTGAGTCAGTGAATGGAGTGCCCTATCAAAAACGCACATTTCTTTTCTTGACCACTGAACACTTCACGGAATTGAATGGAAATGTGAGAAAAAAACTGCCTTTCTCAGCACCAGGCACTCACAGAAAAAAAGTAAACGAATGGAGGGGATGGTCGCCCTCCATTGTTTGTTTGCGGATACGGATGTGTTGGCAATGTATGCCAAATAAGCGGCCAGTAGGACTATTTGTTGATACCAAACAACAACAGCAACAACAAGCGTACAAACGACAGAGATACACATACAGCGATATGACATAAAGTGTTTTATGGTTTCCACACCTATGACAGAGATAACAAAAAAATATAGCAAAGCATTTCGCAAGGAATTTAAGTAGGCCCTCGCACACAAATGGAATGTGTGAAATGTTTATTCCCAGCAGTTCGAGTAACTGGTGATGAACTAGATATTTTACTAATTACCTGTAAGTACCACTAGTTACCACTTCATGCCCTAGACTGGTGAATTTAACATGGGTATGTCATTGGGGAAGTCAATTGTCCCCTGCCTGCGTTACCAGTATACAGTCATTTCGATAGTCGATTCATTACCCTTTGCATTACCAGTAACTACTGAATTGGTGTGATGTGCGTAGACAACTTTTTCAATTGACAAAAAAATCCAACTGTCTATTTTGTGTTCCTTTTTGGAGTATGATGTAACTAGATCACCAAGTAACTAGCTATATAACTATATAATAGCAGACAATTGATATTTTTTGAACAACTGGGTTGGAATAACACACACACACAAAATGGTATTTTGGGTTAGTAGAAAATATGCAGGGTGTCAATAATTCTCCACTAAATGAAAAACTGAGGTATTTTCGCTTCATTTAACCTGAGTTAAAGTTTAGGTGTACTTAATTTTATAAAATTACCAAATAAAAGCAAGGCAAAAATTAGTTATTTGTTAAATGATCTTAACTTTTTAAGTACTCAAGTGGATTTTTAAAAATTGTTCTTTTCGTTGAAACTCTTCTCTGGTCTTGTTCACAAGTATGTTTTAATAAGACCACTAACAGTGCAAACTTGCATAGCTGCATTGTTGCTTCGCTCTATTATATCCAGAGTGTATTAGGTGGGAGCAGAAAATCTGTGTGTATGTTTTGTACGAGGGCTGCTAAAATATTTCGGGCCTATGAACACACAAAGTATAGGTTGACACCATCTGACATTTAAATTGAAAAGTTTGAAGCATAAACGTACTAAGTACGGGTACATACTCAGTACGTACAATCATGTATTTTGTTGCATACAATGACTAGAAAAAAAAGTTTCCTAACAAAATTCAATTAACTAGTTAACATATTTCGATTTCGGATTATTCCGACATGGGTGTAGTGATGAACTAAAGACTTTGTATGGAATTATTTTCCTAAAAGTACTCAATACAGTTTGTCGTACGTCCATGCATTGTTGACTATAAAAAAAAAACTGTTCCTCTGGGGACTACCAAAGAAGTGGGGCCATATTGATCATTTTTGGTAGGGAGATTTTCGACTCAGTGAGAATCCAAAATATAAAATTACAGCTAATTTGGTTTTCGGTGCTTCACCCAAAAAGTGAACCAATGTTAATCATGTTAGAAGGAAGATTTAACACCCTATGAGAACCTGGAATATCAAATTAGAGCGATTTTGGATGAAAACATGCCCAAAACTACGAAAATACCGAATAATGGGAGGAAACACGTGCTCAAGCTGCCCAAAATATCGATCTTTGGGTTGTAGCATTACTTGTGGCTTCCCTAAAAGTTGGACCGATATTGATAATTTTCGGTAAGAAGATTTGATACCCGATGAGAACCAAAAGTAGCATATCAATATATCCCATTTTTATATTAACTATTCTAGGAGTATATTTGTTTAAATAACCATCCTCGGCACCAATATCTACACATAAGAGTAACAATAAAATAGAAATGTCACAAGCGCCATCCAGAGGAAAATGGCAACATATATAATAGCAAGGACCCTAACCACAACACAGAATTCTATGAGGCGTTGCTTCTAGGCAACGATAGATGACAGCCCCATCTTCTAGTGCAGTCTACAGCCGCCCAAACTAATACAAGGACTCCAGAAGAGGTAACCGGGTTCAAATCTCTGTGGAGGAGAAAAAATCGTTCAAAGTGGTTGTCAAATATTTGTACAAAGAGGTCCCCTGAAATTCTAATTACAAATATCGACATCAACATAATCACATGGGGATAATACCAGATAGGAATGTCAAGAGATAGCGCCACCCAGCGGAAAGTGTCAAAACTAAATAAGCAAGGACCTCAATCATGAGAAAAAATTCAAGGAGAAGTTTTTTCTCCGTAACGCCCGAACACCTAGGACAGTCTACAGCAGACATAACTTATGAAAGGACAAATCGTATAAGATGCTTCCAAGAGAAGTAACCGGATTCAAATCCGAATATTTTAGAAGAGCCCAACATCCCGCTTCGGATGGAAGGTATACGAAGCCCCCTCACATTCTAATAACCAAACTCATCATCAACATTCACACATGAGTATAACACAAAATAGGAATGTCAGGAGATAGCGCTACCCAGAGACAATTGCAACATTAAATAAGCAAGGACGCCAACCGCCAATTCAAAGAGGCGTTGTTATAAGGCAATGATAGATGACAGCCCCATCACTCAGGACAATCTACAGCGGATCAACAAAGAAAAGTAATCGGATTCGAATCCCAGAGGGGGAGTCAAAAATTCTTTCATTCAAATGTCAAATAGCCTTATATTAATCTCTACCAAGGACACTAACCATTGCCCAAAGGAGGTGTTGTTTTTATGCAGCAATAGATGGATACCTGCCAGTATTCTTATTTCCTTTTTGATATAAATTTGAATTTCCATATGAGTCCTTTATTTTGAACGTGGTTTAAGTCCATTTTGATATTAAGATATTTAAAAGGTTTGGCTTTGATTTGTTTCAAAAATATTGTTTATTTTTATTAATTTTGTCTGTGGATTTAAACATGGTAGAATATCAAACGTCATATGTTTTGTAAACTTTTCTAGAAAACCAATACTTGTATCAGAACCCAAAATGGGCTTAAACCACTTTCAAACTGAACGACTCATCTAGGATCTTTATGATGTTTCATGTCTCCTCGTTCTTCCAAAGGATTTTGTGGGTCTCCATCGATCAAGAGATAATTTCTAGACGTGTTGTACTAAAAAGTTTGGGGTTCTTCAGTAGCACAAAATAGGAATTACAGGAGATAGCGCCACACAGAGGTACATGGCGACACTAAATCAGCGAGGACAATTGATGGCTGTCGCGTTTCACTAAAAGGTTTGGGGTTCTTCAGTAGCACTTCTTGTTTGGTATTGTTTCACGTATTCGGTCTGACTCAAAAAACTGTTTTATGACCCGATTTCAGCCTGTTCTAAATTTTTGTGCTGTGTATGCCTGGTTTCGATCCTCAACTACTTGGCTTTAAGTCTGAAAGCTGCGACGACCGATTCATATTTAATTTGCATATCATAATTATTGTCATAATTATATGTATGGAAGATACATTACTAGGATATGTGGTAAATAGTTTTGTTATCCTCAGGAAACTGAAAATTGCCTTCCATCTGCCATAAATTGTTTATGCCTCAACTTGTTTTATAAATCATCACGAAGATGGTAATTGCTGAATTCTGAATTTTATGGAAAATATGATTATCAATTACGTTGTTTTCTTTTTCTAAAAATACCCAATAACACTCCTCCCCAATAAGCCAGCTAGTGAAATACAAACACCGACACACACTCACATCTCACATATATTCTTGCACTAATATCAACTCGGTTGAAACAAAAGGACGAGTGTAATTTAAACAAATGGTCCTCTCTCTTTTTGTGTGACTATTCAGAGGAGTGTGTTTAAAGGAGGGTTTTTGTATCAAAGTCTAGTAGGACACTATTTGAAAAAGCCTGAACCAGAATTATATAGAAGCCACAAAGACACCTAAACCTACAGTTGTTCTACAGGCCAAAAATATGCTATCACTCTTGCTTTGTGTGTGAGTGGATGTGTAGGGGCAAGTGAAGAGTGCAGCCGAGAATGTTACTCACAATCTATTTACCCAAAGTATATGAAATGCCAACAACAACAATGGACTGGACTCAGAATACTATTCAGTCCACAAACAACTAACAGACTAACCATTCATAAGATTTTGTGCCTCATTCACATACACTGGAACTCGCACACACACACCCACACATTTGGCCCCTTACTAAAGAAAATGCATCCTTTGAGAAAAGTTGAATTGTATGAAAAGAACTGAAATCGCCTTATGGGACAAAGGAATGACTGCGAGTGTATATGTGTGAGTAGGCTGCTGGGTGTGTGTGTGTGACTGAGTTGTATATTATTATGACTGAAACATATTTACGATGTCTGTCGACATGGGCTTGAGTTTTGTATTGTTCATAAGTCAAAATGAAAACTCTTGTGATGTTACTTTAAAGTTTATTGTTTTGGGGGGAAATTCGTAAAAGGCGCACTGCTGTTCCACATAGATATATCACATGTCGTATTGTCTGGGCCCAGCCAACCAGCTATCCAGTCAACCAGTTGTTTAGGGCATTCATTGTAAGTAATGGCGTCTTAATGCCATTACTTAGCATGTTAAATAAGCTTGATCATACTTACACCTTTTGGAGGATATGTGAATGCCACACCTTGCAACAATGTAATATGTTATATACTTATATAGGCTAGGCGGAATCAGCTTCATTTTGAATTTTAATGAAAACTTACCTGTAAAGAAATAAATAATAATCATTATTTGATGGAATGGAATTATTTTAAAAATGGTTTGCAAATTTAAATAGTCTCTTACAGAAGTATTTTAATTTATTAGATATTAGTTAGAATTTAATTCTAAGAAATAAAACAAAACAAGTAAAACCATAATTAAGCCCCATGACATTTGAATAAGCAACCCCGGTATCAACACATGAGCAAAACCAAAAATAGGAATATCACCCCGGGGAAATGCCAACACTAAATAGGCAAAACCCCCAGCAGCTGTACAAAATTAAAGGCGGCATTGTTTCTAGGCGACGATAGATGGCAGCCCTACAACCTATGGCAGACTACAGCAGATAAGTTGTCTAGGCCTAGAAACAATGGATAAAAATTCTCACACAAGGACTAAATGTGTGAGATGCTTGCAAGCGGAGTAATCGATTTCGAATCCCAGTGAAGAAGGAAAAATTATTCCAAAGTGTTTTTTACATGTTTTGAAAAAAGAGGCTTATATCCCGATCCAGTTGAAATGCATCTAAAATCCCCTGACTTTTTGGTAACACAGAATAGGAATTGCATAAGAAAGTGACACCTGGAGGAAAATGGCAACAGTAAATAAGCAAGTAACCCAGCCACTGTAAAAAATTCAGAATGCGTTGTTTCTAGGTGGCAGCCAACCATCATTTAGGACAGGCTACAGACCAATCATATACATAGATTAAACAAAAACGTAATGATTAACGAAAGTAACACAAATACTACATGTGTATGATACTCCCAGGAGGAATAACTGAGTTCAAAGTAGAGGAGGAAAATTTTTTTCAAATTGATTTTCGAGTATTTGTAAACCAAGGCTAACATCTTCCTCCAGATGAAATGCATCTGAAATCCCCTGACTTTTTAATATCACAGAATAGGAATGGTAGAAGACTGCGCCACCAAGAGGAAAATGGCAAAACTTAATGAGAAAGGATCCTAACAAGTGCACACGATTCAATGAAATGTTCTTTCTAGGCAGCGTTAGATGGCAGCCCCATCTTACTCCCATGAGAAGTAACAGGAGAAAAAATGTCATTGTAAAATCTTGTAAATGTCCCGTTCTGTAAAAATAATGATCGGTACTAGGTTCTATAGTCATTTTGCGTGGTAATGCTTATTTCTCATCCAAGTACCATAAGCATGCCTAAAAATGATCGAGATATGTACGAAGGCATAGACCAAGATTGACAAAGATTTAATACCATCCATCCTAGGAGTAATAGTGGCAATATACATATGTGCACATTTTCAAAGACAGACTAGGAGGGATACTATAGATAGTTCTGGTCTAATAATTAAAATGTAAACTTCCAGTATTTTTCATGAACTCTAAAATAATTGACGAAGTACTTGATCCACGCCGATAGAGAAGCCTGCAAAATATGGCTTTTGAACGCTTCAACCGTGTCTATTGATAACTAAAATTGTTTACCACACATTTTATTCATGAGCTGATCTGAGTCGAATTTTATCGAAAGCTTCAAGCAAAGAAATTGTGCACGTCGAATTGACCATCCTACATTACTCAAGCGGAACAGTCGAAGTGATTCATCTATGAATAACATTCATTGAATCGGCTAATATTCACATTCGATCGATTGCTGTTTCATTTCGGGATAATACGCATAGATTCGCCACCTATAAACGCATTTGAAGCACCATTATCCTTTTTTCGTTGCAACAATCTACACGAGCATTATGAGTTCACTCACCGTACCCACCTTTGCACCTGAGAAAACTTGGAAGATGGTGATTTATCCCCATTATTTATGTTCATCGATGCTCTCTTGTCGTGATAGTTCACTTCGAAAAAAGGACTAAAATGTTCACAAGGTAATTTAATTTTTTGGTAATTTTTTTAAGTCACAGTAAATAACACAACACCTGTTCGTACGTCAAACTGTACTACGTTTATGCAATAAATTTCCAAACTTTCCAATACAAAGTTGTCACATGGTGCCTAGGCCAAAAATATATAGTAGTCCTCGAATTTTAAATACTGCGAGTTCTATTGCGATTTCAAATCACTGTAAACAACACAACACATGGTCGTACGTCAAAATGCAATAAATGTCCAGACTTTCCTATAGAAAATTGCCATATGATGCCCAGGTCACAAGTACAAAGTAGTCGCCGTATCTTGAATCTTGCCAGATCAATTGTGATTTCAACAGATACTCTGTATATGACCTTGGGTGGAAATGTGGAGGTGTTGAAACGAATTTGAAATTCACTCCACCTTATAATGAAGATTTTACGCAAAAAAGGAGTATAGAACAAGGCAAAGTATAACAAAAGGGTAATCACCCACATCAGAAAGTGGCATACCAGTTATGTAACTTTGACACAATTGAAACACATAAACCCTTATTTTCAAATTAGTTTATGAATTCCATTTCATTTCCCTTCGATTATCCGTAATATAAACATTCATTATTCACGGACACCATGTCTAGCGCCAAGATTAGACATAACAAATTATTAATACAGTCCAACGTCTGACATCGCCCTCACAATTGCAGGGTGATAAAGAAAAATTCCAAATAAATATCAAAATCTACTACTTAGACATGTCTTGATGTCTCAAAAGAGAATTGAAATATTAAAATAAAGACAGAAAACAAAATCACAATATACACGTCTATATTTCTCTTTTTTATTAAAATGTCAGTAATATTACGAAACACGCACACACTCACATTGCTTGTCTATCATAAAACATTTGAAGTCAATAGAAAACAGATTTATGTATGTATTGAATGGAAGAAAACCAAAAACAAACATGTCTACCAAATTGTAGTACTTTCATTTAATGCTCCCAAGCTGTCATATGAAAACAAAAATAACGGCCACATCATAAAAATTGATAGTTATTCCCAGGAGAGATGAAACATCTAAATAGAAGTCTACATAAATGTCAGATAAGCCCTTCAAATATATCAATAACATGAATATGGATGAATTTTTATTAACCGAAACAAGTCAAATATGCAATTATGTTAATGTGAAATTAATTTTATTGTGATTAAATGATCACTGCCCTTACATAGCAAAATTCAAATAACAAAAATTAAAAAATAAAAAAAAAATATGCTATAGAATATAGAAAGAAAGATTAACTACAGAGTACAGGTTTGCGCTCACATAGATTACAAAATACAATGCTGGGGCTCACGCCCCGATGTACGCCTATATCATTGCATGTGATCAATTTTTTGAAGAGTTGTAGCCGGAACCATTGCCTATTGTTCACGTAGCGAACATGGATTTTCATATAATAATGATAGTGAATGTCTTTCTGTGAGTCTCCCGTGTAAGAGAGAGAAAATTTAGTTAAACACGGATCTATTTCTGTATACAGTTCAATATAAGAGATTTTTTCTTGTTAAATGTTCGTACACTATAATAAGATAGAAAGGCAAGAAAATAAAAAGCCGAGTCAAATATTTGCAATATATATGTAGTTTGCAGTTATTATGGTGTGGGGTACCTAAAATCGATCAGGACTTAGAGATCGGGATAAGAGAAAACAAAATACTATACCACAATCAGTATAGAAAATTGGTGTAGGACCTGAACAACCAAAAGTCGTCGATACTCGTCCAAAGGTCCCCTAGTGATCATACAGTAAACTAATCTGCAATTACAGTGTTGACAACACTTAGCGCCAACTGTTTACACTACAAATTATTACTGCGAGGACAATTTAATAAGATGGCATTGGGTTAACTGCCCGCCAGCAGCATATGTAAAAGCAGGTGCTTTGGTGATAATCGTGGCAGTATTCTGTTAATGGCTGCGGAGTCAAGTGGTATTGAAAAACGAGCCTTTGGCTGTTTGTAGTCGCAGTTTATTCAAGTGGGTTTGCAAAACGAGCCCTCGGCTATTAGTGAAGTAACTGCTGTCTACACCTTTTCACATGTTATTCAAAACATATCAAATGCTATTCGACAATTCCATTTGTAATTCGCAACATATAATATGCAATTCGAGAATTCCATTTGCAATTCATAACATATCAGTTATAATTCGAGAATTGCTTTTGTAATTCATAGAATACCTATCGAAATTCATAGAATACCATATGAATTTCAAAGGTTGACATTTAAAGTTCAAAAGATTGCATTTGAAATGCATAAAATTCCATTTGAAATTCAAAGAATTCCATTTGAAACTCAAAACATTTCATTTGAAATACATAACATTTCATTTGAAATACATAACATTTCATTCGATATACATAACATTTCATTTGTTATTCATAACATTTAATTTTAAATTCGAAAAATATTAGCTGCCGCTTATCTTCGGATATCGTTCATGGGGACCTGCTGTGCAAGATTCTGCCAATAGGGTTCCGTTACCGTTTTCGATCTAAATGCGGACCAACCTATGTGCAATAAACGTCAACCATTTTTTTGGGCTGCCGCTATGCCATAATGCTGCCAACCGGGAGCCGTTACTATTCTTTGAACTGAATCTGGCTCCAACCTACGTGCAATAAATGTCGACCGCGTAGCTATAATTGAAATACATCTGCCAAAGTCCTTATTTACATTTGTTCCTTAGACGCCGCTCCTATTCATCACATCATCTCGTGACAAACTACACCTATCACCAAATATCATAATCTCGTCCCGTGGCTATCCGTCCTACGATCCATTTTGTGTGATAAAGAACAACCAATTGTTAAATGCAGTGTTGTTTGTTTACTGGTAGAAAATAAAATCTCCCTTTAAAGGATTGAAAGATCCGAACGTGAACGAAAAAAAATTATTGTGACGACCCTGAACCTATCCTAGCTTGTGTGAACTTTGTATGAAGGTTGTGTAGTAAAATCCCACAATGTTGACCTATATGAATTATTTTAGATAGCAAAATTTGAATATCAATGTAAAGCCAATTCGGTTGTGAGGCCTGCCGAAAAATGTCTGCCCAATATTTGTAATTTTTGATATGAAGGCTCCAATGTAAAATATAAAACATCCCACAATGTGGACCCATATGAACTATTTTAGATAGCAAAATTTGAATATCAATGTAAAGCCAAATCGGTTGTGAGGCCTACCGAAAATGTCTGCCCAATATTTGTTATTTTTGATAGGAAGATTTTCTATCCAATGGGAATTCAAAATATAAAATTGCAGTCAATAGGTTCGAAAAACGTGGTAGGTTCCCCCAAAAATACCAAAGATTTAGTTTTCATTGAATGCGATTTCAATGAATAAACGAGCAGAAAATCCTCAACACCTAAACTGTACGGTTACTCGTAACGTGAGCCAATTCTGATAATTTTTAGTATGGATATAACATAATAATGTCTCATCAACATTTCAAGTCCATATCTCAAAAACTCTTGGAAATATAACCGTTTTGTAATTGAAGTGTCTGACGATAGTTATGGTCCAAATCTCAAAAACTCACACACATACGGCTTGCGCCACATAAAAGGTATCTTTCGCTCATTAATGATTCTAGTTCTACAAATATTGGATCCTATTCAACATATTTCTTGACTAGTTCCCCTTTAACCGAAATAAAGAGAGATGGAACTATTCGGTAAGCAGGACATCTATACATTGTAACACATTCGGCATATTTCGTGACAAAATAAGAAGGGGATGAAATTATTAGGCAGGCAGGTTATCATGGTTATCATTTTTAAAAATTCGCGGTGGAAAATGGAAAGCAAATATTGTAAATATGAAAGTGCTAGATCCAGTAGGAGTCGAAACTTTTATAGAAATAGGTGGACCAAAAATAATCAATTTTAACCCAGAATTGATCCTTGCATCAGTAATTGCATTCCGGATTTCTAATTTTCAAGCAATTATAGCAAACGCTAAAATGTAAAGTGCTCAATGGTCATATCCAGTTCCACAAGAGTAAAAGGGACCAGGGTTTCAAGTTTAATATTGTCCGTAACTATTATTATGAAAAGGTATTTGAATCGTGTTCCAAAATAGCGAAAGCATTCGAGATAAAAAGACGCTTCGTGTATGTGATGAGATTGTTAGGAATTGGATTAGCAAGAGCGAACACTTTCTGTAGGCTTATGGATATAGGCAAATGCATAAGCGAAAGATCGTATTGTGAGAGTATTGGTCACATACATTTTGGTGCAGTATTTAAGGAAGTAATATCGAAAGCTACCAAACAGGAAAGAGAGAAGAACAGAGCAGCTAGTTGCCCAGAAAGGCAGTTAGCACAAAGGTTTTTCATCACTTGTAGACATGGTATTGTTAGCTGGTATATATACGAACCAATTATAGTCCTCGTTGTGAAGTCGAGTTTTTGTATTGCATGCCGGCGTTGGAAAGGTAAAGATAACACTATAGAATATTTGTAAATTTGGTTGGAACATAAAAATAATTGCTTCGCTAACCACTCTGGAAGCTCAGGGAAAATTAAAGTAGATGGAATATCTAAAGTGTTCGGAAGATCTACACGTCGTGAGATACGTATACATAGATACTAAAATTTACTTCAGTCGTGAACAATCAACCTTAAGGACTTGAGTTTACCCTTGAAAAGAAAGAATGTGTTTTACAAATATAACACAGAGGAGAAAGCAGCATAAAGAGGTTACCGGGCTGGAAAAAATACGTCTAAAATATACCTATATGGATAATTTTTGGTAGGAAGTCCATTTTATGTTCCGAAACAAATTTCGGTTTTCTAGTAAAGTTTACGAAACATATTACGCTATATATTCTATCATGTTTATATATTCTATGTTTAAACAAAATTAATACCACCTTTAAATATGTCAATATAAGAAAAATTGACTTAAACCACTCAATTATTACTCTGACGTCTGAGTATAACCTACTTAGTCACCATTAATTATAATTCGTTTTATTTTAATTGTGTTATACATCCATTATTAATTCAACTCAAAATAAAAAACAGAATAATTTATTATACAAAAATTAAAAAAACTAAAATACAATTATTTAACTAATTCTCTAACACATGTGACTGACTGACTGACTGGCAAATGTAAAACAAAATATCGCCCGAGATAATTTAAATATTTAATCGACAACACCAGGTTTGTTTACATTTGGTGGTTTCAACGAAAAAAATATGTAACTCTCTTTAAAAAGTGAGCAATGTAAGTGATGAAATGTAGTCGTAAATATTTTGTGTGTATATATAAATATGTGTATTCACATAGTCTGCAAATTTTATTTCATGTTTTGCAAAGTTAAAATAATATAAATTTAATTAAACGAGAATAAGAAATTATTTATTACAGTTTACATATTATTTGGGACTGAAAAAAAATATTTAACGAATGAAAAATTTAGTTTCAAAAGGGCAATTACGGATATCAACGGATTCTCAATGACATATCAGTAGGGGAGCAAAGTGAAAGATTTAAAAAAATCATTATAAGGAACATTAACACAATATTTAATGGAAACATATCATAGTTTTAATTGAAAAAAATCAAAATTTGTAATTGAAATAAATCATAATTTGGGATTAATACTGTCTTACTTTTAGTATAAATATTGCGTGTGTGTTGTTTTATTAAATAGTGCGGTGTTTCAGTACAAATATTTAGATGACCAAAAAACAATTTAAAATTTGTAGTAGTAATAGTGACTCAATAAAAATTAAATTCAAAAAATCCAATATTTATCATTTAGTCATATTTCCACATTTAAATACCCAACTTTACCGATTTAATATGGCACCCCACAAAATACAAATTTTGTATTATTTATTTAATATTCAATATTTATGACGCCTTCGAACAAAAAATTTTCCTATCACAAACAAGAAGGAGAAAGGATCCCAACAAAAAACCCAAGTCTATTGAAAATATCGTACAGTCAATAAACTTCCCATAAAATTCTATGGTTACAAAATAAACCGAAAATAACTGAAGAAGCCCCCCACCAAGAAGAAGCTTAGCAAACAACTTAAAAATATAACAACGTAAAATAAACGTCAATAACAGTCAAACAAACCAAAGCACAAAAAAAAAAAACACAGAAAAAATGGCCAACTGAAATGGCAATGACTACAGAAAATAATAAAAGCAATGTGGGGTAGGACAATTGTATGGTATGTGTGTGGGTCCATATGGCCATAGAGATCCTACTTTTCCAAAAAAGAGAGCAATATGATGAAATATATATTAGAAAAAAAGAAATAAAATTATTAACATTTGAAATTTTTTCTATGTAAAGGCATTGGTAAATAATCTTCGGGGAATTCAATTTACAAATAAATTCAGGTGAATTTGAACGGCGGAAAATGGTATAAGAAATTGTTTTTCGTTAAAAAAATATTTTAACATTGGCGAAACAAGCCTCTACACTCCTTAGCTGGCCTATTAAGTCTCCACTGGCCTTTAATTCACCTAAACAGACTTCTCTGTCCTTTGACATGTCTCTGAAGAGATCTCTATAAGGCATGGATTTTAAATATTTTCTTCTGAAGTCTATAAAAGGGGTGGATTTTTTAAATACTTTTTCTCTGAGGTCTATATAAGCCGTAAATTTTTTTTAATATTCTTTCTGAGGTCTATATAAGGCGTGGGTTTTACAATATTTTTTTTTGAGGTCTATATAAAGCGTGGATTTCAAAATATTCTTTTCTGAGGTCTATATCGTCATCATAAATGCAAACGGACGTAACTACAGAAAAAATAGAAATTGACTTTTTGTTTGATTATTGTTATTTTGTTTGATAATAGTATGTTTTTATAGCCTTCACCACACTGTGGTACAGGGTATTATGTCTAGGCAAAAGGAAACGAGATAGACACATGGTTCCTTTTGAGAATATTCATAGAATCACATTCTTAGTCGATTTATGCATGCCCGTCTGTCTGTCCATGTTAAATTGTAAACAAAGTGCAGGTCGCATTTATTATACGAATTGGATGAAATTTGGCACAGTTCATTTATTTGGGACAGGGACGAATCCTATTGAATTGGGAAAATCGGTTCAGATTTAGATATAGCTCCCATATATAGTTTCATCGGATTTTTAGCATATGGTGCACTAAAGAGTCAGATTTAGCCGATTGGCATACAATTTTGCAAAACGTACTGATGTTAGGATAGCCTAACGTGTGCCAAGTTTTATAACTATTTTCGTCAGATTTTTAGAAAATGGGACACCAAAGAGTCACATTTAGTCCGATCGGCACGAAATTTTACACAACGAACTGAAGTTATGATAGCCTAAAGTGTTCCAAGTTTTATTGATGCATGTTAGGATGCATCTCTTCAATATAGCCAAAGTGGTAAAGGGTATCGTATAGTCGGCCCCGTCCGACTTTACTATAAAGTATATATATATTCTTGATCAGCGTAAAATTCTATGGCGATATAGCCGATATGTCCGTCTGTCTGTTATAATCACTCTAGCGTCTAAACGAATTGAGATAGATCGCCAAAATTTTGCATAGATTCGTCTTTTGTCTGCAGGCAGGTCATGTTCGAAGTTGAGCTTTTTCGGTCCACGTTTAGGCATAGCTCACATATAAGGGTACCCCCAATTTTCGATATTTTGGTGTTCTTGAGCGCGTTTTTTAACCAAATTTGCTGCAATTTGGTATTTTGTAGTCGTATAAGGTAAGAAATCTCCCTACCAAAAATTATTAATATTCGACCCCGTTTTGGCTTAGTCCCTGTATAATCCCGTTTTTATATTAAAATAGTTATCTGATTTGTTCCGCGTTTTGAGTTTGGTACTAAGACTCTATTATAATCATTCCACCTGTGGAGGATAGCGAGATAAAAAATTAGAACGTAATATTCGATAATGAACTATAGCTGCATTTAGACCTAGCCCCTGTGTGGAGGTTCCAGAAGGTGTGGACCGATATTCCCCATTTTCGAATGTGAACTAAGTTTGGAAGAAATAATAAGATTGGCAGAGTTTAAATGAAATTTTAATTTTCTAAAACGGATTTGGTCCAAAGAAACTTGGGTTCTAGAACCAATATTTCATTAGCCATAAGGCTGAGGGTATAATTATCCATTAAAAATTCTGAAATTTGTATTAAAGTTTACATAATCCGTTTTTAGAAATGTGTATAGGTCCACTTTTGGTATGTTCCCTATATTTTCATTTCTAGTACCTGACAGTATATATATGGTGGAGGGTATCCAAAGTTCGGCCCGGCCGAACTTAACGCTTTTTCACTTGTTTTTTTTTTTTTTTTTGTTTTCGACATAAGGCTTGGATTTTGAAATAATTTTTTTTGTTTTCTATATAAGGTGTGGATTTTCAGTTATTTTTTCTGAGGGGTATATAATGCGTGGAGTTTTAAATAATGTTTTCTGAGGTTTATATAAGGTTTATAAATAATATTTTCTGAAGCCTTAAATTGCCTTAGATAAAATAGACATTGTTACTTTAACTGTCCAATAACCGTCCAAAACCAACCCTCTCTAATCGAAATAACAGCATTGCTGTAAAATAGCTCTACCGCTTTTGTTTTCGATTGAAGTGGTTATAAATGTTTTTTCTGAGGTCTATATAAGGGGTTGATTTTTTAAATAATTTTTCCGAGGTCTATATAAGGCGTGGGTTTTTTAAATAAAAAATAAAATTTCTGAGGCCTTGCCTTGGCGTAGATTTTTTAAATATTTTTTTCTGAGGCGCAGCCAAGGCCAAGTCCAAGGCCAGGCTTAGATTTTTCAACATTTTTCTGAAGCCCGAGCAAAGCGAAAATATTTTAAATATTTTTTTTTTCTGAAGCCAAAGCAAAACGAATTACAAACGTTTTCAAAAAGTGTCATATTTTGATTCCCGATTTCCAGATTAGGTGGTTATTTCTCCTGATCAACTCCTATTCTTTTCAAAATGTTCAAACTTAAATTGCCTTAGCTAAAATAGACATTATTACTTTAACTCTCCAATATAAAAACCATCCTGAACTTCTCCTTTCCGTCAGTCTACCAACCCTTTCTCTAATCGAAATAACAGCATTGCTGTAAAATAGCTCGACCACTTTTGTTTTCGATTGAAGTGGTTATAAATGTTAGCTGCAACACTACTCCAGCTACTTAAGTATTAATGCCGATGGATAGGAAAAATCCTTCTTCTTCTTCATTTCATTTTGGAGATCATTTCAAGTTTGCTATGTATGTTGATACTTTATAGACGCCAAGTATTGAGGGTTCCCTACTACGAGCACTTGAAAATGATACATTTATATATGATATTTGGGAGCGTAGGGGAGAGGAAATATAAGATGTGGGAAAATTATTCGGAAGGGCATAAATGAGGCTTACATATATTCAATTTACAGGGTTGCCTTTCGATTTTTTGACCACACCCTACATTTGGTACATTTCGGTACAGGGTGCTTTGAGAAGGAAACTATATACACAATCAAAATTTCTGCTGACTATATGATACCCTACATATACTTTGGTCCTTTCCCTATTGATTTGATCTTAAATAAAAAACCAGGAATGACGGCAACACTGTCCATAAATGGCAATATAGTATAAGTGTTCTACTCCCATGATATAGTATGAACGAATTATAGTTACATATTTCATATATGAGTATGTAACACTCCTAACTACAAACACATATAGATATACATACATATACCAATAAATGTCTAACCCTACTAGTATGTGTTTGTCTATCTGTTATGCCATACTTCAATGATATTTATAAGAAGAGGAAGAAGATGATGATGATGACGACGAAGATGAGTACTACTACAACATACCACTTACAACACTTGCACTCATATTTGCCACTTTGCTACATCCAGTACTTCTTCATCTTCTTCTTGTTCTTCTTCTCGGAAGAAGTTAACTCTTTTCGCAAAATTCCTATCCTCACATATTTGACTTAAAGTCTTCCACGTCTGCATCATATTTAAGAAATTGGCATTTTCTCAAGATTTACTAGTTTAACTAGTTTTGGAGTTTAATGTGAATGGGGTATGAAGGGTGTAAGTGTGTGTGTGTTTGAATTTGATCTGGAAATGTTGTTCATTTTCTCTGCTCCTACTCCTCTCCCCACATATCTTCATTCATGGAATTCATCTCCACGTTTTGTAACATTCCACATTTAGTTAGGAGTCATGCCGGTATAGTGGTGGTGTCAAGTATGAAGCTGTAAAATATTTAATAACTCTTTTTTCTCCTTATAAGTGTTGCAGAGTTTATTTCATAGGTATTTTTTTTTTTTTTTTTTTTTTTTGCTGCTGTGCTCTTTAACATTGCATGTCTGAATAACTCGAAAGTCTGGATGTGTGCGCATCTGGACGGCGAGAGGTAGCAGAAAGTTGAAAGAATTTAACACTCCCATAAATGTCTAAGCTAGTGAAATAATTTGTTTGTAGTTTTTCTTTATTTTTTATTTTATAAGGAAAAACTATATGCTGGATTTTTATACGATTTAATGTAGCTACCGGAGAATGTTTTTTGTTGTTTTTTTAAGGGAGTTTGATGTATGGTATAGCAAATAACTATTAGCATGGGATATATTTTCTTTATTGATTTCTTTAGAAGTAAATAAAGAATAATCCTTTAAAATACTGTGATTTCTGTTTAATCGTTCCAAAGCATATGCTTATTGAAAACAAAAAAAAATAGGTAAACATACTCACTTTCCATAGGGTATGATTTGGATATTTTAAATAGCACTCACCTGAAAGAAAAAAAAAATAAATAAAAAAGTGAAATTACTGATTGGTTTAAGTTACATTGATACTCTAATAGATAGGTTTACTTTATATAGACAGAAGATTTACTTATATATATATATATATATATGTAAGGAAAATATTTATCAGATTTTTTACGATTAGCAAAAGTATACTTTTATGATTTATACCTCCACCACGTACATTTAAAATTCATTAGGTCGAACGGGACATTCATATGGGGACTATGGTGTGGTGTTATGTGGTAGTATGTTGTTCATGCTCCAAAAACTAGTGTTCTAAATTACAGGCACTCTAGTTAAGAAACTTAAATGGGACTTTATTAACATAATTATACCCTCAGCCTTATGGCTAATGAGGGTATATGCACTTTGATACGGTGAATATGTGCCTAATCGAAATATTGGTTTAGATCCCATTTTTCTTTAGATCAAATCCGTTTCAGAAAATTTGGAGTCGATTTACAAATGTACGTCCGTCAGTCTGACAGGCTGGTGCGCACGGTAATTCCCGAAGGTAGTAACCAATTGCATCCAAACTTTGCATATCGTTATATTTCTTCCAAACTTAGTTCAAATTTTAAGATGAAGTAAATCGGTCCACTCCTTCTGGTAACTCCCCCACAAAATGGTAATATTTGTGCAAAAAATTAATTTCATGCGTACGGACTATCCAATTTGAACAACACAACCTATTATCTTTACCAAGTCTTGATTAAATAGGACGATGGGACCCATTGATCCACCCCTTCTGGTACCTCCCCCACAAAGGATCAACATTTTTAATTACAATATCAGGGAATAGAATGCCCGAGTTGAACCAAACTTTGTACAATTTGTTAACTTTACCAAGCCTGGATCAAGTAGGAAGATGAGACCCATTGGTCCGCTCCTTCTGGTATCTCCCCAACAAAGGACCAACATTTTCAATATTTATAAGTCAAATTTCAAAGGAATTGAACGTTCGATTTGAAACAAACCTTGTACAACGTATAATCTTTTCCAACCTTTATAAAGTCCGAAGATAGGACCCATTGGTTCACTCCTTGGGGTACCTCCCACACAAATGGTCAACATTTTCAATATTTATAAATCCAATGACAACCTATTACCTTTACCTTTGCCTAGATCAAGTCCGAAGATGAGAACCATTGGTTCACTCCTTTCGGTAATTCCCCAACAAAATGGTCAAAATTTTACCAACAATTTATTTTTTAATATCATGCGAACGGACGATCATGTTTGAAGCAAACTTTGTACAGATTATTACCATTACTAAGCGTAGATGAAGTCCGAAGGTGGTACCCATTGGTTCACTCCTTCTGGTACATCCCCACAAAGGGTCAACATTGTTAATATTTATAAATCCTATGTTAGACGAATGTAATGTCCGATTTGAACCAAACTTTACACTTTCTATTATCTTTACAAAGCCTAGATCAGGTTTTCGCTCAGAAAGGGTCAGTATTTTATAAAATTGTAAACTTTATTCAATTAAAGTAAATTGAATAACCGATTTGACCTACATTAAATTTGAAACCGCTTTGATTAAAATATATACCTAATATAAAGCGAATAAAAGACGGGTAGGGAAAGTAGTAATGTCGGACGGGGCCGACTAAATGATACCCTTCACCACTTTGGTATATTCAAGATGAATCCCAACAGACGTCACATTTTTGAAGGACCATTAACATGAAATTAAACATGTCATTCTGCAATCTATACTAAATTTTGGTCAGATATAGAGTTGCTTCTTACAATGGGACAAAATTATGTAAATAAATTTAAGCAAAATATCGAAATCTTAACCCATTTCATCGAAACTTGTCACATGTTAGGTTACACATATTGAGTTCTTCATATACTTATAAATACAAATTTCGTGCAAGTCGAAGGATATATAGGGACTTTGGTGCATCATTTACATAAAATCGGACGGAAATACATATGGAAGCTATATCTAAATCGGAACCGATTTTCACGAAAATTTAACACACATCGTTCTAGACTTAATTCAGTACGTTATGCCAAATCAAGGCATATATAGGGACTTTGGTGCACCATTTACATAAAATCGGACGAAAATATATATGGGAACTAAATTTAAATCTGAACCGATTTATTCCAATTTCAATAGCGTTCGTCCTTGGGCCAAATAAGTGACCTATGCAAAATTTCAATCCAAATCAATGCTCAGAATCCAAATAAATAAATGTTCAGAAAAATACATGGACGGACAGACGGACATGCGTAAATAGACTCAGAAAGTGATTCTATACATATTATCAAAAGGAGCCATGTGTCTATGTCGTTTCCTTTTGCCTATTACAAACATATGCACAAAGACATAATACCCTGTACTACAGTGTGGTGAAGGGTATAAACATGGGGTAATTCCGAAGGCCTCCGCAAACAATATGCAGAGGGCATATATCTGTCGCAACATCCACTGACACTTTTTTGCTTGTTTTTATTTAACATGAAATCCGATATTTTAAATTATAGTCACTCTCATGAGAAAATTCGGTTATAAAATTATAAATACCGAATTATAAATATCAAAACTTTGACTCTGTATACCATATTACAGCCCCATCGATTGGAAAATGTGTCTATGTTTTCAAAATACCGAAAATAGGATGGTACCGTTTTATCGGACCTATACCAAATCGTATCTTGACATTGATCATTTTTGGTACCATGCCCGAACCCCCCAAATTAACGAATAATTCCTGTGTGGAGGCTATCCGGAAACTAGGGTCAATATTTTTGGTAGGGAGTTTTTCTATTCAATCAGAATCAAAAATATAAAACAAGCTCCCCAAAAAAACAGAAATTTGATGTATTATGTTTTATGACGGATTTCCTAAAATGTGAACCAATATTGACCATGTTTAGTAGGATGATTTGACACCCCATGAGACGGTGAAAAATAAAAAAAGAGCCAATTCGGCTAAAAAGCGTGTTCAAATCCCTCAAAATGCCAAATAAGGGGTTACCATTATATGGGTGCTACCTGGAAACATGGAGCATTGTTGATAATTTTTAGTAAGGACATTTTCTACTCAATGAAAATCCAAAATATTAAATTGCTCCAAAATTGGTTGAAGCATGTGCTCCTGCTCCCCAAAATACCGATCTTTGTGGTGTAGCGTATATAGGGACTTTCCTAAAAGTTGGACCGATATTGACAATTTTTAGTAGGAAGATTTACTACTACACCACAAATCAAAATACCATATTACAGCCAGTTAAGTTGAAAGATGTACCTAATAACCTCAAACTACCCTATATTGGGGGGTAGTTATACGAGTGCTACTCCAAAACATGAGACAATATTGATCATTTTAGGTAGGAACATTTTTTTCTTCAAAATATAAAATTAGACCCAGTTCGCCAATATTGCCAATATTGAGGGGGACTGTTATATGGGGGCTACCCTAAAAAGTGGGCCAATATTCATAATTTTTAGTACAAGGATTTTCCATCCAGTGAAAACCAAAAAATACCAAAGTACAGCTGATTAGGTTGGGAACGTTCAAAATGCAGAACATATGGTGACTTGCATTAAAAAGTGAACCAATATTGATGATTTTTAGTAGGAAGATTTTCTATCCAGTAAAAACCCAAAATATAAATTCACAGCGGATTAGGTTGAAAAACGTTCTCAAAAAAAAAACCGAATACCAAAACGTGGACCGATACAATACCAAACATCCTAGGAGTACTAACAATGTCAGTGCAAAATTTCAATGCTCTATCTCAAATATTGCGATCTCTATCCTGATTTCAACAGACAGACGGACAGGACTAAATCTACATAGCATTTTAT
This sequence comes from Musca vetustissima, assembly GCF_032173495.1. NCBI lineage: Eukaryota > Metazoa > Arthropoda > Insecta > Diptera > Muscidae > Musca > Musca vetustissima. Next base: position 55,252 of record NW_026884266.1, read on the forward strand.
TCTGATCAAGATTATATATACTTTATGGGGTCTCAGGTGAATATTTTGAGGTGTTGCAAACGGAATAGAGGGGTGGAGGCTATAAAAAATCTGGTGGTATCGTTATATGGAAGCTATACCAAAACGAAAAAAGACATTGAAAATTTTAGTAGGAAGATTGAACACCTCATGAAAACATAAAAAATCAAATTACAGAATATTCGATAAAAATATTAAAAAACAAATATGGGGCTTCCCGAAAAAGGGCCGATATATCCTATTTTCAACACCAACCATTCTAGGAGGAGTAGCAATGTATATTGCGAGTTCTATCGTGATTTCAACAGACGGACATGGTTAAATCGACATTGAATTGTATTCTCATCAAGAATATAAATATTTATGGAGCCTCAAGTGAATAATTCGAGGTGTTGTAAACGGAATGACAAATTAAATATTTACACCACCTTCTTGTGGAGGTTATACAAATAACACCACTAAATAAAATAGTAGATCTGACAACAATTCAGCACTTTTTCATGCATGTTTTGTTTTACAGACCTATATAAAAAATATTCAAAAGCGCCAAATAAAACAAAAAAACTTAAGTAATACTTATTAAATACTATTTCTTCCTATTAAATTATCACATTGTTAATGATAGTTTTATTCATCCAAACATATATATATATATATGTTTTATCGCCACTTCCCTCCTCCTACATTCCCACCCCATTACCATCAGCATCTGATTATCCATTTCATTTCTGTTGTCATTCATTATCGGAATGTAGTTATTTTATCACTTTATTCACTATTTGAAATGAAATTTTATATTATTTAACATATGGCCTCGTGTAATCAACGCTTGATATTTGTATATTTATTGCATATATGTATGTGTGGGTGTATTTTTATATGTGTATGTACATACATCATGACAAACGTGAGTGGGTGTTATCCGCAAATGAAATGCTGTTAATTGAGGGTGTATCATTGAACTGTGTTTATCAATGTCAGTGACCGTTTTGCTTTTCTTGTTCTTCTTCGTCGTCGTCGTCATCGAATATAATTATGAGTGTGAGACAGGCAAATCCCAAAACCCCTGTTGATAATCGTTGGTCTCCCAATACAATCAAATAAAACTAACCATATGGATGTTTTGCTTTCATTTCATTTGTGTTGGGATGTATTTGAATGTGTGTATCTGACACATAGCTCATTCGTTACAATTGTAGTCATTTGAGTATTGAATTGAATTTTGCTAAATAATGTGGCATTGGAGTATAGTAAATAAAAATAGAAAAGAAAAAACAATAAAATGAAAACAAAAGACAGAAACATTGTTGGTTTTTGTAAATACAGAGATGTTAAGGGTATGTGGAGACTCTCAATATAAACCCAACAATGTCCATGTATCCTCCATTTTCTTTCTCTGTTCTCAAGCATCATATCTTCCTCTGTTCTAAAATCAACTAGGCCTATACATAATCACTCGATAAGTGTAGCTATTTTCGACCTCACTCAATTATAAATATTTATATACACACATACATTCATACCTATCATATTTCAACAATTAATATGAATTTAATATTGTTTCTTGTTTCAAATTTGTAAATCTCTGGGAAATTGCTATAATATTTGCATATGTTAAGGGATTTGTTAATTGGTTATGGTTTTGTTAATTTAGACAATACATATAAATACATTTCTATGTAAGTAAATGTTTATATAATGTGTTTATGTACGTGTTTGTGTAAATTTATAATTTTCTAAATATTTATTATTATTATAGTTATTGAAAACATTGATAATTATGCAAACGAGAGAGAGATTGGCGGTGTATTAATTGGTGTAAAGTAGTCTTAAAAACATTTAATATATATTGCCCTTTGTTTGTATATATGTATGTGTGTGCGTGTGTAATTAATGTAAATAAATAGGTTTCAATTAATTTAATTATAACACACATAGCATATGTTTATTAAATATACATTAGATAATAGTACTTGAAATATTAAAATTGATTTTTTACTCTTCAATTTAATTAGAATAAATTAATGGAAATGTGATGCTGTAGCAATAGAATTGATATGACTTTTCAAATCAGGGGATTATAGTTAATATTTTTTAAATATTAGGCTGAGGAAAAAGAAATCCATTATTTTTATATGAATTATAGGACACTATTTAACATGATTCGGAATGTCCGATTTGTCCAAATATGCACCATTTTGTTGTATGATTTGTTGACATTTTAAAGGCTACTTCATAATGTCTCTATCACAGTAGTCCTGCTTTCTATTTGCAAAAAACTCTAGTAGTCGATTTTCACAATCCTACCTAGATACCAATTTTTTATCATTAATGCATTTTCGCAATCGATTTTTAGCTCCTGGGCGATGTTATGAAAAGTAACATGTTGGCCAACTTCGATCATTTCTCCGATTTTATCGACATTTTCGACGACCGGCCTAATGGATGTCTTTTTCCCCAACCAAATACATGGACAATTTCAATATTTAATAGTGTCCATAATGAATATGATTTAAATGTTTTTTTTTCTGGTTATGAGAGAATAGAAAAGGTATATTCCGTCCTTTGATGACCTTGATGGTGTCCATTATATCTTGCACTGTTACGCTTTAAGCGATGAGGATGCAATCCAGGGGACTTTATTCTAAATAACAACTCTAAATATCAAATATGAGACAATTCGATTGAATATGTACCCAAAATGCCTAAGAATGGGGGGCATCATCATCACTTGGGGACCTTCCCCAAACATGGGATGATAAATATAATTTATGGTTTTTGTTGTTGTTATTCTGGTTCTGACAGCCCTGTTTCCGGGTTCAAGAAGGTTGCAATCTTTGGCTGCTTCCAAATTGAAATTGCAGTTGAAGAGATGCAGCGTATTTTGAGGTGCAAGTATACACGCAGGGCATGTGCTGGGTACCGTGCTGCCAATTCAGGTCCACTATAAGTTAAGGCGGCTGATCTTAATTGAACTAAAACCACTATCGTTTAGGCAGCTGTCGTTCTAGGCAGCTGTCGTTCTTCTCGCGCACAACATCGGATCTGCCACCGTTACTTCGTTAAACATGAAAGTCGTTTTATCATCCTTCCTTCCGGTATACGAGAGTTATACCATTCGAACCAGGGCTCAAATCTGAGCCGGGCTCAAGTTGAATTTTTGAGTCAAATCCCTTTTTTGGGCGAATACCATTTTAAAATATTATCCAATTCGAGAAAGTTTTTACATAGATCTTCTGTAGAAGATAATCATTAGATCCTTTCCGGGACCTCTCTCAAGATCATTATAATGAATATATTTTTAAGAAAATTTCTGGAGAGAATTTCTATAGGTGAAATATGCTTTTAGAGGAATCTCCCGAGCATTATTTTTATAAAAAGAGGTTCTTTGGCTTTGAACGCTAAAGACAACATTTGAGAGATATCATAGGAACCAGGGCCCAAATCCCAGACGGACTCACGATAGCTTTTTTAATCAACTGCCATTTTTCGGCTGGGACCCATTTTATAATATTATCCAATTCGAGAAAGTTTTTACAGAGATCATCTGTAGAAGGAAATCATTAGATCCCTTCAGGGGCCTCCCCAAAGATCCGTACATTTTTTCTGTACCAAAAACTCAAGAAATTTGAAGAGTTATGGAAGATAAAAAACTGTAATAGAGCCTTCAATAGATTTTGGTATTAATCGGTTAACATTTATGGGATCAAACGGACCAAAAACCTTATTATTCCCCTTCACCATTAGGTGGAGTGTATATTAAGTTTGTCATTCCCTTTGCAACATCTCGAAATATTCATCGTAGATTCTACAAAGTAAATATACTCTTGACCAGAATAAATTCTATGTCGACTTACTTATATGGGGTAGTCCCTAATTTTATGTCAGTCTCATGGTGACAAAATTAATGGGGCTTTTGTCCCGGATTACTTGCGAATGTACGTAATACGGTTTGTATACCTTTAATGCGATAAAAAACTCTATTGATCTACGACGAGTTATATTGAAAATGTACTGAACATTTTGTAAAAGGTGCTTTAATATTAACATTACCCCACAGGAGAACGTACGTGTTGCGAAATTTACCTAAGCTCGGGATTTAGATCGGCAGAAGGTGATATTTATGTAGGGTATCATGCAATCGGTTACCGACTATACGGTTCCGCTTGCTGGTTGATTTTTATACCCTTCACCACACAGTGTAACATGATATTATGTCTTTGTACATACGTTTGTAATATGCAAAAGGAAATGAGATAGGCCCATAGTTCCTTTTGAGAATTTGCATAGAATCACTTTCTGAGTCAAATTATGCATGTTCGTCCATCTGTTAAGATTTAGATATAGCTCCCATATATAGTTTCGTCCGATTTTATGTAAATGGTGCACCAAACTCCCAATTTTTGTCCGGCTGAGACAATATTTTGCACAGGGCACGGAAATAGGCCATGATTGATGTATGCGAAGTTTTGTTGGAATCGGTTCAGATTTAGATAAAGCTCCCATGTATATTTTTGTCCGATTTAATGTAAATGGTGCACCAAAGTCCCTATATAACTTTCGACTTGCATTAAATTTGACTCATCATACTGAATTAGGTCTAGGATAATGTGTGTTAAGTTTCGTGAAAATCGGTTCATATTTAGATATAGTTCCCAAATATATATTTTCGTCCGATTTTAGGTAAATGGTGCACCAAACTTCTATTGTTTGTCCGATTGACACGAAATTTTGCACAACGTAGCAAATTAGGGCTAGGATGACGTTATTGCGTTTTGTTGAAGTTTGTGCAGATTCAGACATACCATACATTTTAACAGTGCGGCATATTGAATAGCGTGTATCAAGTTTCCTTAAATTGGTTTCATTGTACGCAAACAACTCTAAATCTGCCCGAATGAAGTAAAATTTAAATTTTGAATTTAAATTTAGTGTATGTTCCTTCCTTCCAACATACCCTAAGTGGTAAGGAGTATCATATAGTCGGCCCAGTCCAATTTTACTACTTTCCTTACTGGTTTTCCTTTTTGGATGCAGTTTTTGCTGATAGTTCATAATACATTTCCATTCTTAACTTCACTAATTCTTCAATTTCAGTACAAGCAACTGCTTTCATGTGACTAAAGAGTGTCTCCGTTTAATTTTTCAAAAATTCAACAAACAAACAAAAAAATCCCCCCACCAAATATGTAAATGGAATAATTAAACGGCAATTAATCTGAATTTCCAAAAAACAGTCGGTCGGCAATATGACAAGTTAGAAGCACAAATTTTATGCAGCCGTTGCTGACTAATCAACAAGATTTGGTCACTGGTAAAACATGCAAATTGAATGATGCCAAAAATATTGACATCATCCTGATGACCATCAATGGTGCCAGCTTGACCCAAAGTGTGTCTCTCACACCCACTGTGGGCACTCTACTCTAACTGTGGTTTCAAATATAATTGAATTGGAGTTTGATTTTATGGCCACAGCTGGAATTTGTGCGATGATTTACATATGACTTTATGTTTTTGTTGTTGCTGCTGTTCTACTGTGGTTGTTGTCGATGACATCGTCAAGTATGGTACTTAATGTTTGTTTCATCTGTCAAAAAAAGATTGGCGGCAGGATGCACACAAACTTTTTTTGTTTTAAAAAATTGGATTTTAATTTTTTTTTTGTGTATTTGTAGGAATGATAAACGATTTAAAGATAAAAATGGATTCGAAAGATAAAAATAATAGCAACTGATATTTGGGAAAAATTCCAAATATGAATTCATATGAAAATATTTATTTCTGATTTTCAGACCAATAAAATTACGAAATTATTGATCTGTCTACGTAAATAATAAAACATTTAGGAAACAGCAGCAGTACAATTTGAAACAGAATATAATATATATTTTTTTTTCTTCTTCTAAAAATTAATTCAAATTATTTTCTGGCTATTTTCATTTGCAATAACCATTTCAAATTGTATCGAATTTTCGTACAACAACAATTTCCAAAAATGTAGATATGTATGTATGAATTAATTAAAATAAATAACATAAGCCGTTCATATATCATATTTTTTATCGTACTGAACTATTTCTCCAATATTGATTACCAATCAATTTTTATTGAGCGAATAAAAAAAAAAACGAAATAAAATAAAATTTCAATAAAAAAAAACTAAAATTCGTTATGAGAAGCGAAATAATTTAATTCGGATTTTTTTATTATATCTAAATTTATTTGCAGTTGTATGAACAACAATATTGTTATAGTTTTAATTGCTATTGAAGTGTTCGGTCGTAGATCTCAACGACTGATGGTTGGTCGACATTATGTCATATTTCAGAGAAAAATATTAATTTGTGTGTATGTTTGTTTATATTTCAATTCAAATACATAAAAAAATCGTAGAGGATTTATTTAAAGAATATTTTTAAAGAGCGGATATTTTAAAGATTTTTTTGGGAATCTCCACATGGCTTGGATTTTTTTAAAGAATATTTTTAATGACCTCTACAAGGCGTGGATTTTTTAAAAAAATATTTTTTCCAGGACTTCCAAAAGGCGTGGATTTTTTAAAGAATATTTTTTTCCAGGACTTCCACAAGGCGTGGACTTTTTAAAGAATATTTTGTAAGTCTTCCACAAGGCGTAGATTTTTTAAAGAATATTTTTTAAATCTTCCACAAGGCATCGATTTTTTAAAGAATATTTTTTTAATCTTCCACAAGGCGTAGATTTTTTAAAGAAGATTTTTTAGTCTTCCACAAGGCATCGATTTTTTAAAGAATATTTTTTAAGTCTTCCACAAGGCGTAGATTTTTTAAAGAATGTTTTTTAAGTCTTCCACAATGCATCGATTTTTTAAAGAATATTTTTTAAGTCTTCCACAAGGCGTAGATTTTTTAAAGAATATTTTTTAAGGTGGAGGTCCTTTAAGTCCACAAGGAGTGTATTTTTTTAAAGAATATTTTTAAGGTGGAGGTCCTTTAAGTCCACAAGGAGTGTATTTTTTTAAAGAATATTTTTAAGCCGACTCAGAGTCCAAAGGCGTGGATTTTTAAAGAATATTTTTTAAATCTTCCACAAGGCATCGATTTTTTAAAGAATATTTTTTTAATCTTCCACAAGGCGTAGATTTTTTAAAGAAGATTTTTTTAGTCTTCCACAAGGCATCGATTTTTTAAAGAATATTTTTTAAGTCTTCCACAAGGCGTAGATTTTTTAAAGAATGTTTTTTAAGTCTTCCACAATGCATCGATTTTTTAAAGAATATTTTTTAAGTCTTCCACAAGGCGTAGATTTTTTAAAGAATATTTTTTAAGGTGGAGGTCCTTTAAGTCCACAAGGAGTGTATTTTTTTAAAGAATATTTTTAAGGTGGAGGTCCTTTAAGTCCACAAGGAGTGTATTTTTTTAAAGAATATTTTTAAGGTGGAGGTCCTTTAAGTCCACAAGGCTTGGATTTTTTAAAGAATATTTTTCAAGGTGGAGGTCCTTTAAGTCCACAAGGCTTGGATGTTTTAAAGAATAATTTTTAATTTGGAGGTCCTTTAAGTCTACAAGGCGTGGATTTTTTAAAGAATATTTTTTAAGGTGGAGGTCTTTTAAGTCCACAAGGCTTGGATTTTTTTAATGAATATTGTTTAACAACTTCCACAAGCCGTGGATTTTTTAATGAATATTTGTTAAGGACATCTACAATGAGTGGATTTTTTAAAAACTATTTTTAAGAACATCCACATAGCGTAGATTTTATAAAAAGAATTCCACAATGCGCTGATTTAAAAAAATATATATTTTTTAAAGACTTACACAAGGTGCGATTTTTTTAAAAAAAATATTTTTTAAAGACTTACGGATTTAAAAAAAATAATTTCCCAGGAATGGATTTTTAAAAAAAATATTTTTTTTTCAAATTTAAACAACAGGAATGGATTTTTTAAGGAATATTTTTTCACATTTAAACAAGGCTATAAAAACAACAATATTTAAAATGTTTATTCTAGTATATCACCAAGACCAATGGAGTTTGCAAATCTAACAAGAATGTTAACTTGCCCAAAGATGTAAACCAGCCAACCCTTAGAGCATGGGGGCTGAGGGGCAAACGGGCTTCGCATTGTGGCAAACAAATGGAAAAGCTGAGCAATTTCATGACGAAGATGAATTTCCTGTCTATGCTTGATGTAAAACTTCATTTGCAACCAACAAAAACATTTATCCTGAAGGATATTGCAAACATTTGTTGGCTTTGGTAAGGCTGGATGGCTGACTGGTTGGCTGCAAGGAAACTTAACACTCATTGCATTGCAAGTTCATTTCGACAACAAGGAAGTTGGCTTTTGAATAGAGAGAGGAGGCAGTGTTGTAGGTTGGATAAAGGGTACTAAGGACAACAAATATTCCTTTCTAAGCCATAAATGTGGCGTGTAAAGTTTCCAGCCAGTTGTAGTAACCTACAATTGTACAGCAACAACACTTCCATTGAAAGAAGGAATCAAATGTCGGTTAGATACACACGGACACACAAACATCTTGTATAGTTTCGTTAAAGAAAGCCTTGGCACTTTCTATCGTCCAACCGCAAATATTCCTGGGCAATTGTTTCCGGTTTCAAAATGGGTAAAATTTACCTTTTGTGGGCTTCTTGGCATTTGGTGTGTGAATAGATGGACAAACATGTTCGATTAATGTACTTATTGCACCCTGACATTAGTGGCATTGAGGGTACCCAATCCTGTGCGTTTTTGGCTAAAAACGGAAATATAACATCCGCTAGAGGTGAAGTGTGTGTGTGTGCATAGGAAATTTATAACAATTTCTTGGAATTGCTGGAGTAAAAGTAGTTATTTTGTTTAATAAAACATTTAAAGAAATTTCAGAGAATAGATTTTTAAATTAAACAAAATGTTAACAAAACGATTGTAAATGATTTTGGAACGCCTAAGAGTATGCAGCACACACTTCACACATTTTATTCAAATTTTACTTTCAAAATTATATTTAATATGTGCTTCAACTTAAGCGTATAAAGCAATTAAAATCTCATTCATTAACAATTCCCCCTAAAAGTATGCATCACACCTTTTCATTTTCTTTACATTGTGTTAAGTGCTCTGCTGACATATTAGAATTGATGTTTTTTTACATAAATTGATCCATTTTCCTCAAATCGTGTAGATACCGACTTATATTCTGATAAAAAATTTAGTGGCATCCCCTTTGAAAAAAAAACGTATGTAAACTATTTCAACTCTTGGTTTTCAAAACATAACGACGAAAAAAAATCGAACTCCTACTAACCCTTTCTTTTCGGAAAAAATACAAAGTTTCCTTGTTTTTAATATATTAAACAAAAAGTTTTTGTTACAATTTTAGGAGTACGTGATAAGGTTTGGCTGTGTCGGTGTATTTTTTTCTTGTTTATCCCCGGTCTACAAAATTCATATACAAAAGCGTTTTATACATACGTTATGCTGTCGAGGAAGACCAGCAAAGAGGGAGAACATAAAGGAAGCATAACGAAAACCAGGTCGACGTAAAAAAGTGGAAAATTGAATTTTGAGCTTGTTTACTTTTTTGTTTTTCGGGAAAAAGTTTGTATTGCTGAGAAAACCGACAGTGGATCGAAAGAAAGATGTTCTGGAAAAATATTCTTTGTAATATGTACGCCTTGTTGAGAACCTTAAAAATATTCTACTCCTTGTTGAGACCTTTAAAAATATTCTTTTAAATATCTACGCCTTGTTGAGAACCTTAAAAATATTCTACTCCTTGCTGAGGCCTTTAAAAATATTCTTTTAAATATCTACGCCTTGTTGAGAACCTTAAAAATATTCTTTTAAATTTCTACACCTTGTTGAGACCTTAAAAACCCATAACAAATATTCTTTTAAATATCTACGACATAAAAATATTCTTTTAAATATCTACGCTTTGTTGAGAGCCTTAAAAATATTCTTTATATATATATGCCTTGTTGAGACCCTTAAAAATATTATTTTAAGTATCTACGCCTTGTTGAGACCCTTGAAAATATTCTTTTAAATATCTACGCCTTGTTGAGAACCTTAAAAATATTCTACTCCTTGTTGAGACCTTTAAAAATATTCTTTTAAATATCTACGCCTTGTTGAGAACCTTAAAAATATTCTTTTAAATTTCTACTCCTTGTTGAGACCTTTAAAAATATTCTTTTAAATATCTACGCCTTGTTGAGACCCATAACAAATATTCTTTTAAATATCTACGACTTGTGGAGACCCTCAAAAATATTCTTTTAAATATCTACGCTTTGTTGAGAGCCTTAAAAATATTCTTTTAAATATCTACGCCTTGTTGAGACCCTTAAAAATATTATTTTAAGTATCTACGCCTTGTTGAGACCCTTGAAAATATTCTTTTAAATATCTACGCCTTGTTGAAACCCTTAAAAATATTATTTATAAAATCCACGCCTTCTTGAGACCCTTAAAAATATTATTTATAAAATTCACGCCTTCTTGAGACCCTTAAAAAATATTATTTATAAAATCCAGGCCTTGCTTAGACCCTTAAAACATTTCATTTACAAAATCCAGGCCTTGTGGGAGTCCTTAAAAATATTATTTAAAAAATCCAGGCCTTGTGTAAATCCTAAAAAAATATTATTAAAAAATCCAGGCTTTGTCTAAATTTTAAAAAATATTCTTTAAAAATCCAGGCTTTGTGTAAATCCTAAAAAATATTCTTTAAAAAATTCACGCTTTGTGTGAGAATCCTTAAAAAATATTATTTAAAAAATCCACGCTATGTGTAAGTCCTAAAAATGCCTAATTAACACAGGTTCCCTATGACATACGAACCTGTTATGTGAAGGCGCCTAAAAGTATGTATCGCACATAACGCTACCAATTGTGAAATGTATACTTCCAAAGGTGATTATTTTGAAAAATTAAAATTTCACTGTACCTTTTTTTTTAAATATGTGTTCCAGAAAATTGTGATAAAAACAGTTATCCTGCCATTTGACAGAAAATAAAACAAAACGTTCGGAATTCAACCCTAACGAAAATCGTGTTAACCAACTAAGGAATGTTTCACTTTTCTAGTTTTCTTCTTTGAAAGAAAAAACCTTTAAAAATGTTTCAATGAATGAAGTGATTCATTCCTTCCCATACCCTCTGCACATCTCCGCCGCTACCATCAAATCTCACTCACTGTTTAACCAGAGAATTTGTAACAATCATTCAAACGGAAATAACAAACACAACAAATCTAGCCTCCGCCACCAAAAAAAGTGGCAACACATGAAATGGAATTTACCAAAGTTCGGTTCAGTTCTGCTTTTATTTTTTCGAGAGAAAATGTTAAAAATTCGGCTAACGGCATGGCAATCGAACACGAATTTCATTGGGGGGTGTCAATGATTAAATTGGCGCCTTTTTTTGGCATAAATTCTTGACAAGAAAAAACAAAACAGAAAAACAGGTGGCAGATGAAGTGTTTGAAGAAAACTTTATTAGAAGTACCGAAACAGGATGTTGTCCATATAGCCAGCCGGTGTGACTGATGTCATGACTACTACCGGGAGATTGAAGTGTTAGAAGTAGCAAATAAGTTTTTTGATTTCCGATTGGAGACACCTTTCAAACGGAGAACACAAATTGAATTTTTGGGAAAGTTGTTGTTCTTCTTTGGTATTTTCCTGTTTTGTTTGAGATAAAACAAACAGTTCGAACAGAATTAAGAAGTTAGGCAAAGGGTCTGAAAAGGTTAAGATACTTTTTCTTTTGGAAGGAAAGGAAAAGGAGAAAGTGTAGGAAAAAAGCGAGGGCTACAGCTTAACTGACCCATAATTGATTGAAATGTTAACGCTGACATTTTTGTTAAGGTCTGGGATTTTTTCCGATTTTTTTCAACACCCAAAGAAAAAAATGTTCACAATTTTCACGCTGTCTTCTTTCTTTCCCGAAAAATTTGTAACAACTAAGTAGCACTTTGAAAGCCATTCCAATACACTTTTTGTTGTTGTATAGAAAAACCGTCAAGAGTGCAAATATTTAAACTGCAGAAGTGTAACTTAATACTCGTCTGCATAAAAATCTGCTTCTTGGCTGACTTAGCGCAGCACCGAACAGCCCAGCCAATGTTAAAAGGCAACGGGGTCCACTGACAATGGCAAAGGAAATTTAAGCACAGTCAATGGCTTTGCATTGCACTTAAATACATGGCTGAAAGGAAAGTTAATGACTTAAAACATTACACAAAGCGTTCTAAACGCACGCACACACAGACACCGAAGCACATTTACTCGGCCAGGTATAATACAAAGAAAGACAAGAAGAAGCAGACAACAGCCGCTGAAGAAGGATTTAAAACATTAGCCTAGCCTTTGTCAATAAGACAAGAAAAAAAGGATGCAACAGCAAAAACAATACACCATCTACTCACAGAGCTGTACAAAAGACAAAATAAACAAGTGCATAAAATTACAGGTTTCCCCTCTATTCCCAAGCTGCATCCTGCCATCCTTAAGTTAGTTAAAGCGGTAAAAAAAATAAATAAAAAACACACAGTACCTGTTGTGAAAAAATACTTGAAATCCTAAGATTCCTCGTCTGCGAAGTACAGCTACCGTTTCACTAATCCTTCCTTCGTGTATAGTCATTTAGTAAAAAAAAAAAATAGAATGAGATCTTCATCCCGACCAGGAGATACAACAATCAGCTGGAGAGATGTTCAAAACCGTTGAGAATGATAATAACGGGGCTTTGACTAAAGAACAATGGCAAATGGTTTAAGTTGAGACATCCTGTAACAGTGTTCGGAATAAGATAACATTTAAAACGGATAGGTACGATAAAAAAATTAATTTTATGCCAATATTTTAATATCAATTGAAATTTTAGAAATTTTAATATTATTGAAATGTCTTATGAAGAGTGTCCTTATAAGAATTGGTAAAACATGAGCGCAACATTGTTCAATTTAGACTTTATAAGTTATAAATTATAACCGATAGTCCTTACAAAGGGGTGCCTTGATATCTGCAATCGAGGGTAACACTAAAAGCACGCAGCAAATGAGCAAAAATGGATTTGAGTTTAAGGATAACAGGAAAAGAGCAATCTCTAGTGCAATGAAACTCAAATTCAAAGTCTGAGGATAAAGACATGAGCAATACCACCATCCTAGAAAGCCGAAGGAGCGTAGAGGCTGATAAGATGCTTGAGGAAGTCAGCAAAGTCATCGCCAAGCTCACTACAAGAAAGAAGCAGTTGTGTGGTGGCACAAAACCGAAAAATAGCCAGAATGAACCGGAGAAACAAAATTGAACATCAAGTCAATGCTCAGAAGGATAAACCTGACAGTTCATACACTTCCTCTCGAAGTGTCGAAGAGTATTGGGTCTTCGGAAGAGCTGACGAACGCCAATCCCGCAAAAAAAGAAAAAGGGCTTCTCGTTGGCGAAATCAATGGAGGCTGCCAAAATCCATTGATTGAGGATGACGATGCATCCGAATATTCTGATACTTCCGGTTACTCTAAAATGACTAACCAGACATCACGAAAGAGAAAGACAGCGTCAACAAATGGTAAGGAGCCGTCATCTTATGCAAAGTTTACCAGGAGTCACAAGATAACGAGTTCTGCTATACAGTGGTCGACGAAAATTGAGCGCTTGGGAAACTAGTAAAGGAGACCCATATGAAGGTGAAAGACGCGGTCAACATTGATCTGAAAAGCTGCAGTTTCAAGAGGGATTATTTAATGCTTGAGTTTGAGTCGTCAAAGAGCATAGAAACTCTGAGAAAACTAGTAGTAGATATTGTCCCAATAAATGGGACAATCATATTTAAGCTGTTGAGGAAAAGAGACCTTTCTCAGTTACAAAAGTTTTCGTCATAGGTTGGGGCAGCAACTTCACGACTGAACGCATGCTCGAAGTCTGAACACAGCTGCTGAAGAAATGGGAAGTCTTCCACATGGAGAATAAATAAGATGGAATTCTATTTGTGACGGGCCTAGGCAGATATTCAATGACAATTAGAATCAAGACAGGGTGCAGGGCGCAGTACGTGTCCAACGCAGTCTTCTTCAATATTGGGTAGTCAAGGATGGAAGAGGAGGATGCCATAAAGAGTGATGAGAGAAAACAACTCCGAACAACTAGAATGAGGGAGCCGAGGAGAATCTAACCGACTCTCAAGAGGACCGTTAACTGGATGACAATTGGCAAAGGTCATCCAGGTAAACTTCCGTCGAAGTGAAACTGCAACTCTGGCTTTTAAGCAAAACACAGCTTCTCGGCCAAGAACCTGTATAATATGTCAAAAATTTTAAATTTTCTTTTCTCCCCCGAGTTGTTAACATCCAACTGAAATATACTGAATCAAGAAAATGGCAATATTTACCTAGCATCAGACCAACTTCCGTTCGACTCGCCGATTCCACTATCAACGGCGGAACTGTAGCGATTGGTGAGGAAATCAAAGGCAACGAAGTACTAATAGGTAGTAACTCTAGAGGTTCTCTTACTAAAAAGGTTCTCTTAGATTTCATAAATTCCAAACATCTAGGGGGAATTAATAGCAAAGGTTCAAGAATGGAGAGTCTCACAGGAGTACTGATTCTCTGATCATAAATGTATTAGGTTTAAAATTGTACGGCCACCGCCGAAAACAATATTCTTCCGAAACAAGTCCAAGACTAACTGTGACAGGAATGTGAGCACTTTAACGGACATAATTGTACAATCTTTTGAAGAAAATTGTCGACTTCGACACAATAAATCTGCCTTCGAAAATCCCTGAATGACTGGGGAGATTCGTAACAAAGCTAAAGAGTTCCGAAGACTTTACAAAAGATCTCGCGGCAAGAAATCTGTAGTATACTAGGACAACAACCACGCTGAAAGAAACGGAAGAAGCCAAAAGATGAGAACCACTTCAGAAGGCGAGAAGAAACAATGACCAATTACAACTACTTAGTTTGTAAATTAGCTTGAAATCTTCAACATACCGTAAAGGGAATGGAACCTGTATATAGATCATGGTTGGAGGGATCCTTCGTAGAACTAAAATTTCATTTCGTCTTCGTGGTAGAACTCATTATCTACCGGCTCACGGAGAAATTGTAAGCAATGAGCTAGGACCAACGCTACAAACCCACACGCTATAGACGTGAATATAGCCAGGGGAATGGAAATAATACAAAAACCCCTAAAAAGAAAATTAGCAGACTGGTATCCTCACAGAACTCATCCCTTTAGAGGCACTTTCCTATGACACTGACCTGGTTTTCCAAACTTTTGATTCGATTCTAGCGAAAATTTCCTTTCCATCGGCACTTTTTATACATGAAGTGGTATGGGTGAACACGAATGATAGTAGATTCCACAAAGAATGCAGCAATTTTGGATTAATGGGAGCGCACAAGAGGCTTTGAGGGGCTTAATTATGGTGGTAATTAGATACCTCTGGTTTAGTATCGAGGTGAAAAATATATTGTCAAATTTTTAAATATATTTTGTCAAATTTTTTAAGTTTTGCGTAGGAGGTTGCAGAGATGTTGTTCATATTTAGCCATAAATGCTCTAAATATTAGGTTAGGTAAAAATAAATCCATTATTTTTTCGGTAGATGGCTGTACTGATAGATTTCTCTTAAAGTATCGATCAAACAATTTCAGATTTTTGCTCGTTGGAAGGGTGACACTTCGCAGTAAAAAAAATTAGTTTGCGGTTTCAGTTGTGAGTTACAGGGTCTTAAAAAAGGAAGTGAAACAAGAGAAAATTCGGGAATTTTACAATTTTTTTCTACTATATATTATCAAATTAATTTCCATCAACATTTTAGCAGTTTTGTGGGAGAGGAATGGACCGATATTCCTTATTTTCGAACTCGATTTAAGTTTGGAAGAAATATCATTTTCGTGTGAGCCAGTCAGACGGATGGAGTGACACCGATTCCAAATTGTCTGAAACGAATTTGATCCAAAAAAAATCTTGGGGTCTAAAAGCAATATTTTGATGAAGCACTTTTTTATCGGAGCAAAGTAGACACACACTCATTAGATACATTCCCAAATACTGTGCCACCTCCTATATAGATAGGCCAAAAGGACATGATAGTATCGTAAAGGAAGAAAAAAAACGCTGCAGTAAAGCATGCAATGTGCATATGACTAATTACAAAACATTAAATGACAAATACAGCTGAAAGCTGAATTACGGGCATACGACGATGACAGAACAACCAACAGCAAGAACGACAACAACAACTGCTGCTGCCACTCTCTAACAAAGATATTCAAAATTATAGCAACGACGGGAAGAAGCAGCAGCAGCGGGGAAAGAAAAACGGAAATGTTAATGATGCATTAGCTTAAGCTAGTGTTTCTGTTTTTGTGTCTCTGTTTTAAATGTCATATGCTGAAGTGGTGATATCTTCTTTTTTCTAATTTCGTTGTTGTTGTTCTTGCCGTTGAAGAGGCTTCCTTGCGTTACACAGGATGGATACTTACAATGATGTTGGCATGATAAAGATGAAAGGCTTAATTGCTTACAAGACAGACACAAACAAGCACATGCATATATATACACCCACACACCCGTATGTGTGTATTTTCCCTAGCCCTGTGACAGGTTCCTAGTTTAGGCTCTTATCTAGCATCCAATCCTGCAATACTCCATCATCGAAGCATGCAGTATTTGTTTAGTGTAAGAGACTGTAAATCCTTAAAACATACATGGAAAGTAACTCGGAGACAATCATCCAAAGACATGCAGAGCTTAGGCTACTTGGGCCTATCACTGGCGAAGTTGGGTTGTATTTTCTATCTTCTATTTCGTTGTCTTTGTCTATGTTGTTGTTGGTTTAGTCGCTTCAGTTCAAGCATATCCAAGGAATTCATATTCAAAACTTATGTCGAGGTTAAGCAGAAGTAACAGCATAACATCCACATCAACAGCAACCTACCGAGTTAGGTAGGCAGGCAACAGAAGCAGTCAGCCATGAGCCACGATATGCTTAAAACCGGAATGAGAGTAGTCATTGTGTCACATTGTCTCTCGCTCATGTGTATTTAAGGCTTAACCATATCCGTTATTTGCAACATCAGGACAGGATGGGGAAAGTCGCTAGCAACAACGACTGGAGCAGTAGGAGCTACATTAGACGATGACAACACGCCTGTCTCGGTAGTGACGCTGCTTTAAGACAAGTGACAAATAGGAAATTTATGGTCGTTTAAGATCCCCAGAAATTATGCCATACATCAATTCGTAAAACAAATTGTGCTGCCGCCACTGCCACACAACCACTGCTACTGTTGCCGTAATAGCGGTCTAACCGATGGTGTGGCAAGATAAATAACTCTCATTGCAGGCATGGAAAGATGGTGAAGAAGTGAAAGAAACGGCTATGGCGAAAAAAAGCTTTAAGGACCCACAGCGATCGTTCGCTAGCTCGCATATTGGACTGTGTGTCATTTGTCAAAGATTATAAGCCAAGCTAATTTGCACTAACTTAGCAGGAGGCTTCTTCATAGGGTTTAGTGCTTCAAACATACATGATGTTTGGTAAGGGAATAAAAAAAGACGACAAAATATTTATTGTTTTTTTCGTTTGGTGTGTGTGTGTGGCAAATATAGACATTTTAGAAATTTGATATTTTTCAATTTATTTATTTTTTTCATTGGACGGTTTGACATCTTTAAATAACAAGTGTAGAAGAACAACTTATTTTTTTTATTAAAGTACCCATTAAAAAGTCGTGCAAAACAACAACGAAGGCCAGACCAAAAAAAAAATCTTTTGCCCCCCAGCACATGAAATTGAAAACCAATTTTTTGCATGAACAAATATTGGGATCATGTTGTCATTCAGAAACAGACCATATCTGATTGCATTAAGTTGTTAATTTATTGAGCCATTGAAGAATTAGCAGAGAGATTTTATGTTTGACACACACTCACTAAGGGAGAATGATTGGAAATCTGATTCGATCTAATGGTAGTTATTAAATCAGTGCCAAATATTGATGGAAAAAATTATATTACACAGTTTGATTTGATACTTTAAAGGAATTTGTTTATATAAAGGGTTGCAAATTCTGCACTTCAAAATAAATTGTAAGATAGATGATGAATTAAATTTGTCACTCCGTGTGCAAGCCCCTGAAATAGTCGTCAGAAACTCCATAAAAAAACATATATCCTGGGTCAAAAAAATTTTTCAAAAAAATTTCTACGTCGATGTAGTCATGTCCGTCCGATATAATTTATAATTGAAAATTCCACTCTTACATTGCCACTAGAATCTTTGCAAATGAAACGAGCTTGAAATCATGTTTAGTGGTCAAGGGACAGAGAGGCAAGGCAATGGGCAATTACTAAGGGAGCTGAACATTTTAAATGACAGGTAGACGAGTAGACGGCAATAATTGTGGATAAAAAAGCATTCCTGACACCTCTAATCTTCCGCTTCCCCCTAATTCTTCAAACGTTGATATTGTTGCGAAAGTAAAACTAAAGATGGTTTGCGAAGTAGGGAATACATTTTAAAGCCGTTTTCGTTATTTTGAATGTTAAGCCAATTGTATAGCTAAAGTTGGCGTAATTTTCAATTCATCGCAGAAAATTGTAAATATATGTTTTACATTACGTTTTCTAATAAGGTTCCGCTTCGATTTCTGAATTATTTTTTTTAATTTTAATGTACTTGTCGCATTGCTTGCCCCGATCAAATTAAACGAATTTTGAAGCCCATAATAAAGATAGACTCATTTTGTTTATAAAATATTTAATTTTTATAAAATATTTTAAAAATGTAAATGTAAGATTCCGGTTATCGTCTTGAGCCATGGTGCTCAACTCCATACAGGAATCCTGGAGATGGATCTGACGAATCAAAGTTCAATAACATGTATCAGAAATTACGATAGTAAGTATTCGATATCGGATGTGATTTGTTGACAAAATCAACTCGATATCCAAACTCATAATTTGACTCCAGAATGGGGAGGATAAAAGTAGGACGGACTTTACAGCTGTTACTGAAAAATACATAAAAAACAACTTCGATTTAGTTAATTACGATCCGTGAACACCGTTTATAGATAAAAAATATAATCAAGACTTGGTAAAAAAAAATAAATTGTCTTCATATTTGCCAAATTTTACAATACATGGGTAGACAGAAGGACGGACATGAATAAAGTGATTATGTATATGTCCTCAAAAGTGCCTATGGATAGATCCATATTATTATTTACCTTTACATGTTACAAACATTGGCACTAATACAAAATACTGCGTACCACATAGAATATAGTTCAGAGTATTGACATAGTAAACCAATTTTGCTATATTTTGACATTGAGCTTCTAAACATAAATTGAAAATTGTCACTCTGATATTCATGGGTAGTACCAGAGAGTATTTAATTCTTCACTGATGTAAAAATTCTAAGACTATTTAACCATACCTGTTTGTATAAAACATATGAGAAATTACAAAAATCTTTTAAATTCCTTGAAGCTGAGGTTTGCAAGGTTATAACTCGCGAAATATGAACATATTGCATATAATTTAAATTTATTTCTATAAACTGAAATGTTCTTGTCAAAATCTTAAAATATTGGTAATAAATAATAAGTTTGGTGGAATCTGTGATGGTGGTAATGTAAAAAAATGGGTGAAAATGTGTTGAAGCCAACTTGTTTTTTTGTATTCCTTCCTGATTTGTGGATAAACTACACAACACACGCACATGTGATCAGTGACTAAGTTGCAGAATACCCCATGGACAATATGGTTCTAATATATGATTTTTCGATATAATCAATGGATTCACCCAAAATGGATAATTTTTCTTATAATTAGGATGTGCATCCAGATAATGAACTAAACTGATTATAGGATTGTAGAACTCGTGATTTTGCAACGTTTAGTGTATTCTCATGAATGTGCTCACCGTAGCTTCTTTGCAATTGGGTTCCAAAGACGAAAATTTGGTGCGTAAATTTTTATAAAAAACATATTTTTTGAGTCTAAAATTAAGAAAGTCCATTCAAATTCCGTGGAACCCCGCGTGATTTTAGTTTTTTTACGTGCCGGATCTAATGAGCCCATCCATGTATAATTCCGAACAATAAAACGGCGGATATAGGTACCTTGAATGTGGGAAAAACTGCAAAAACATATTTTGATAAATTCGCCTATATAATCGCGTTTTTCTTCGAGTTTTTTCACATACATTCATGTTTGTATTATCATATTCGCGAATCAGTGTGAAAATAGGTCAAAAATATATCGATACGCGAATAATATGCGTATTTTATCCAAAATCGATTGTGGAGGCACATCCACGGTTCTTAACCGATCCTTTTAAAATAGGTGTTCTTTGGTGTATTTTCATAGGAGATTACTGAAATCGGATGCGCATAAAAATCGTATGCACGTTGCGCCATTTTTAGTCATTTTTAGGGTTTTTGCATAGTAAACTGCACCGAGCGGCACACTTTGGCCGCTTAATGCAACCTCGAAAAATGCATAATTATTGGAAGAGATTTATTCGGTTTATACGAAAACCGCATGCGCATCAACTGATTTCAACTAATACGCGAACTGTATGATTTTTAATGTTGATCATTTTCATATACTGTAACTGCAATATATTTGGTAATTTTTCAAGTCCAAACTCTTAACAGAGGAATCTACCGATATTTAAAAATCATCTAAAAGAATTTGTAGAAGAAATCGTCAAGTGTTGTAGAATATTTAGACTAAATCGTATAATCTTAACCATACCAAAAAATCAAAAATTGAAAAAAAAAACATGTTGTGGCAATTCAAAAATTAATTTATTTTATTTTCAGATATTTTCAATATTTTATTTGTTTTTCGCGACTATTAAACCGTATTTTAATGTGCTTTCACTAGTACTTCAAAGAAAACAAATGTGTTAACCATTTTGGAAGAAATTCGCGAATTACAACAAATAGGAATTAATTTAATTTATATTAGAAATACAAGATTTAAACCCGCTATAACTTTTGTGCACAGCATCCGAATTTGTGACCGTGAACAGATTTTGAATCAGCATATTTTTCTTAAACTATGTACCAAAAATCATGAATGTGCTCACAAAAAAAAAAATTAATTTTTTTATGGAATTTTTAAGGAATTTTGTAATTTCCCATATATACTGAAATAAACAACCTGAAAACATAGCAGGCCATGATGTGGGTATTTTACCTTTCTAATAGGCAAAATCGCTTTTTTTGTATGTCCGTGTTTTGGTATGGCCCGCATTAATACATTAGGTTGGGGAAAAAGAAATACATTATTTTTTCGGCAGAAAATGTCCATAAAATCGGAGAAATGATCGAAGTTGATCGGCATGTTAGTAGTCGTAACATCGCCCAGGAGCTAAAAATCGACCATAAAAATGTTTTAAGCTGGAAAAAAAGAAGCTCTATGTTTCGGTTCCACACCAATTAACAGAATAAAAATATGCCACACACATCTACAATGACTTCGGGAGCTTGGTTGGGAAGTTTTAATGCATCCGTCCAGACTTGGCACCAAGCGATTATCATCTTTTTATGCATTGCAAAATTTCTTTACGGGAAATGACTTATTTTTGATGGCAGGCATGATAACTCCTCACTGGAACATCGGAATACGAAAATTCCAACGGTGTTAGAAAGAGTACATGTCTGGCTCGTACAACAATAAACAAAACTTTGAAAACCTATTTTTTGACCTCAAACTATGTTAAAAAAATAAGGAAGATCTTGACCGATTGGACTTATTCTAAATCGTACGATAGCTAAACACTCACAGAGAAACGTCCCAAAATTTTAAATCGATTTGGTTATTAGCTTTTGAGTTATCATCCCCGCCATTCGCAAAATCACTGTTTGGAGAAAAACGCGTTTTAAGTTTGAGCAGCCATCTTGCTGTCACCTGATGCTAACACAATAAATCGGCTATATCTTCAAAAATTGTTTAGATTTTCAATAGAAAATTGGTAGGGACATTCTTGAATTAGTGTAGCTTCAAATTAAATCAAAATAAAAAAAATAAATTTTTTGAAACCGAGAATGGGTGGGGTCCCCTTAATGATAAAAAATTGATATCTTGGGAGGATTGTGAAAATCGACTACTAAAGTAGTTTTTTTTTGCAAATAGCGAGCTGGGCTTGATTAAATTGAGTGATTTAATTCTTTAACGATATAGAATTTGAAGGACCAGGATTAAAAAATCACATCATATTGTTTTACTACTGTTTTACGTGATAAAAAATGTCCAATAACCATGAACATACTGCAAATTAAAGGATGACCGTAATATAGGGGTAAATAAATGTTGGTAAATCCAAAATATCAAAGTACAGCCGATTCGGTTAAAAAATGTTTAAACAATACTCAAAATGCGAGGTACCGTTACATGAGACCAATATTGACCATTTTTGGCAGGGAGATTTTCCGCCCATTAAAATCCCAAAAAAAAAATACAACAAAATTGGTTAAAAGACTTGTCCATAATTTCCAACATACTGAAATTTTTATTGTATCGTTTTTTGGGAACTACACTGAAAAGTTGTTCAATATTGATAATTTTTGATACAGACATTGAATACCTAATAAGAACCCAAAATATGAAATAACATCCAATTCCGTTTAAAACGTGTTCAAAATAGAGGTACCGTTATAGAGGTACCGTTATATGGGGGAGGTACCGTTATATGGGGGATATGCCTACACGTCGACTGATGTAGCTCTGGCACTTCTGTGCAAAGTTTTGGACAGCTAGCTCAGTTTCTGCGGATGCTAAAGTGATTACAACAGACTGATGGACATGGCTAGATCGTCTTAGAATTTTACACTGATCAAGAATATATATATACTTCATGGGGTCAGAAACGATTATTTGGAAAAAACAAACATACAACGATGGAGGATGTAAAAATTGTGTAGAAATATGCGGAAGCCAACAATTTTTTGTCTTTTGCTAATTTATGACTAAAATACACCATTTACAGACTTGTGCTCAACGACTGAATTGAAGAACACCATATTGGCAATATAGTTCTATTGTATGATTTTTCGATATTTCCACCGCATTCAACTAAGCCGGATGCTGACATTTTGAAGCCGAAATTTCCCTGTTTTCGGACGAGCTAGTTGAAGCCCTAAACTTATTATAGGATCGTAGGACTCGCGATTTGACTTCGATTGATGTATATCTCAAAAAATGTTTATAAAAAACGTATTTATTGGCTTGAACCCCGCGTGATTTTAGTTTTTTACGTGCTGAATCTACTGAGACCAGCCGTGTTCAAATCCGCCCAATAAAACTGCGGTCAAAAGTACTTTGAAAGTAGAAACATCTGCAAATACATAATTTGAGAATGCGTGTATAATCGCTTTACTTTGTATATAAATATGAACATTTATATGCCATATTCCTGAGTAAATGCATCATAAAATATATCTATACGTGAATAATTGTATCCAAAATAGATTGGATAAGCATATACACGGTTCTTGATGGATATGAGCATATGATATTTAAAAGCTGGAAGGAAGAGGCATGCAGGCCCCTGGCTACGTCGGTGATTTGGATATTTATTCTCACAAGTGTATTCAAATTAAAAACAGCATTTTCCCTTGACCATAGAAATTAGTCGTTTATATTGAAATAAATTGTATTCAATAGTTTATTTAAGGTACTGTGGTACTGTGAATATGTTACCTCGCAATAGAACAACAAAAGCACTCTCTTTTAATTCGTTAATTATTTTTTTATGTTTGTTCCTCTTAGGTATTGAAACTCATAATTTTTTGGGCATATTAATCCAACTTTTATTATTTCAGGTAATCTATGGATAATTATTTCGTTATAAATTTTAAAAAACTTTATTTGTAAGCATAACTTTTTTTTACTTCTAATACATTTTTTAAAAATAAGAATAATATTTTGAGGAATGGAAAAAATATATCCAAATATATACCCCTTAATTTAAATTAATTATAACCGAGCATAGAAAAGCAAAATTTCACCAAAAAAAGTTTATTTGTAATCAACAAATTTTCTTTCAGAGTTTCCAGACAAACAACAACAGACATTCCACGAACGAAGTATTTTTTTTTTTTATAAATTTTTAATCAATTTAAGAGTTAAGAGTTTTGTGGCACATTAAGAAGATATTAAATTTACAAGATTCCATTTCACTTATAATCTAAAATAATTGTTTAATGCCTGTAGAGGATACCAAAAAAATACCTTTACATTTTGGAAGAAGAAGAAAACAAAAACAAAAGTTTTGTTGGGAAACAAAAACAAAAAATTACTTAAGGCAGTTAATGAAAAAAAAATTGGTTGTGGAAGATGATGCCGATGATAATGAAAATTATTATCTGTTAACAATGCTGCTACGAACACAAGATAAAATATGTAAGCCAGGCCACATTTCAGTGGCAAGACTTGCTTTTTTGGGCAAAAAGTCGATAAAGGAATGATGATTTGAATGTAAGGATATTTATTCACACACTCATACACATTTATACACCTTGTATATATATAAATATTCATAAATATTTACCTTTTGGATTTTATTGTTGGCTTGTGAAATAGCAAAGATGTTGAAGTTATTTATTTGAGTGTTGAGCCACGTTAAGCTGTGGTGGCTTGTTCAGCAGCCAGCCATGCTCTATTGTGGTTGAGTTAGGTCTTTTTCATTCATTCACTTTATTTTTGGAATGTTATTTTATATTTAATTCGTTGTATTATTGAAATTAAGGAGGAAAATTGTGGTAGTGGTGCTCAATTGGAATTTCAAGGATTTGTAAGGGAATGGGGTTTGGTGTAGGCTTCATTGGTGTAAGGCATAACATTTGTGTTGTTATCATCAAAGGCTTTAAGCCATAAGGCATATTCAATTCTCGTTGAGGCATTTCAAAAATTTATTTCACTTTTGTCTTTAAGGCACTGTTACATTGAACTTTTTTTTTTTGATTTTTTGTTTTGCTTGCTAAAAAAATAAATTGAAATTGTATTGAAATTCAAAACACATTTTCACATAATATGGAAATTTGATTATCACATATATTTATCGCAAAGAAACGACGAACATCTGTCTATCAGCAACCAGCCAGCCAGGCAGTCATTCTGTTAAGCTATGGCCCTTATCATGGCCAAGGGTTGTTGTGATCGATTTCCCCACACTAATACGCACACAGGCACACTCACTCTCACACACACACACACCCAATTAACACACTTTAGGCTGGCTCTCCTCAACCTTTGAATCAAAATTCTAAACGGCAACTGAATTCGGAGTAAGCAATGCACTGGTATTTAATGAATAAATTAGCCACAGGCAAACTATCACAGTGTCCGGCATTGATCCCCCGGCCGTCGTTAGCTGTGTAGTGGCAATGATGGCCGCAGCAGCCAGAATGCAAGCCAGCCAGCTAGCTGGCAGACAACACTCAACATTGAACGGCAAGTGACGGACGAACGAACGAATAAACGAAGGAACGAATGAACGATGATGACAACAAACCAGCAAAGCCATCCAGCCAGCCAACCGAATGCAAAGCAGAGGCATTCAGCAGCAGCTTTAAATGGAATCGTCGTGGTCGTCATCGTTCCCTTTTTTTGTTGCAAAGATGGTACGAAAAAAAATATGTCTTTGGCAAATTAGGAATACTTCTGTGCGTATGGCTGTTTGGAGAAACGATTCTGAAAATCCCAACTAGAATCGTTGGGTCACAACGACAACAACAACACCAGCGGCGACATAGTTCGCCGCCTAAGAAAACGAACGAACGAACAACAGGCGTTCTCGTGCTCCCTATTTTGAGTCATCATCAACATCATCGTTTGGTCTTAGCCTTATTGCCTGGATGTATAGCTTAGTGGCTCTGGCTGGCTCGATGGCTGTTTGACTAACGAACTGGCTGGGTATGTGCAGCACAACTCTTTTTTTAGTTTTCGCCTTGCGTTTCAGTGGCAGTCTAACGTCCGCTTCCGTTGGCCTTTGTTAGCTGTCTGCTCCAGAAATTCCTGAACTCATTGGCATAAAGCCCATCAGGCAAGCACTCAGCAGGCAGACAGTCAAAGAAGCTGCAGTCACCATTTGCTACGAGGACTGCAGCGTTTTTTAGATTTTTAGACCAGAGACAATCAATATTAGAAAATCTCTTAGTAGAGAAAAACTCAGCGCATGCTCTCTTCCTTAAAATCCACACCGGCTCTCTTAGTTCGGCAAAGCTAAACAAGGGCTATTGACTGCTCCAGTTTTGTTTCTTCGTCTTCTTCGGCACATTGTAAATGAGAGCTGATGGTGGGTTGTTGTTGTATATTGGTATAAGTGAGAACAACAAAGTGGGTTATTTATGTATTTGGCCAAGCCAAGCAGAGAGAGAGAGAGAGAGAGGGTTGGAAGCTTATTTTCCCTTTGCTGTCGTTGACAACTTAAACGTTATTGAGCCCAACAAGCAAAGACCCTGAAGCAGCTTTTTTTGTGTTTTATATGCCAGGGGTTAAATCTCACAGAAGTCTTTATATAGCTCTCTTTCTCCTTCAAATAGAATATGACTCTCCTAATAAAATGTTTGCAATTTTTTTCTGGAAGATAAAAAAGCTTTTGTTTCTCCTTCTGATTATATACACAGTATTCAATTCCCCTCCAAGTAACGTATAAGAGTTTTTTTTCATATTGTTGACCCAACTTTTGGATCTTAGCTGTTAATTTTGTGGGAACTTCGGAATCTCTGTAAATAATTCAGTGCCCTTCCATGCAGCCTACAGAACATTTTATTCCTTTTGTTATCTTAACTTCACGGATATGGCTGGTGTATGTTCATGTTGTAAAAAAAAAATTCGGAACCACTGTTGCTTGACTTTTATAGCCCAGTAACTAGATTTGGGCAACGGCAAACAAAATATTGGCCATTCGTTCCGGGGTACAGCTTGCTTGAAAATTAAAAAAAAAAACTTCTACAACAAAATCAAAAAATTGTTGGGGAGTTTTTTGCATTTTGTTTGTTTATTTTTTTCAGGTTGTAGATTTTTTTCTTTTTAGTCACTTTGCAAACTACTTATTCCAGGCCATTGCATTTTCGGCAATTTTTTTCCATTGGCACCCTGACATATGTGCCCTGGTCAGAATTTACATACATATACGCTTATTTATAACATTTTTGCCATAACCCTCACTGTAATACTGTTATATATTAGGATCTCAGAATTTTTAGTGACATCTACGACCCTTACAGAGAACCTTAACAATATGATATATGTATGTAGTTAATGGCATTCATCTTTAATGGTGTCGTTTTATTTGGTTTTTGTAGTTTTTATGTTAAACAAAATTTTCTGTAATAATGTCATCATTACATTTACGGACCCAGAACATTTTAAGCGCTTCCTTCTCCTTTAATGTTAGCACCCAGCAAATGTTGTGAAAGGCAGCTGTTGTATGTCATGCTGCTGTTGGTTTAGATAATGTTTCGATATTTTATTTGACAATGTTACTTTAGCAACTGGAAAAAAAATAATATTTGATATGGGCTCAGGAAAATCCTGTTATTGTATTATTAATATATGTAAAAACTGACAACTGCAATAGGAAGTAGGAATCTTAAAAAATTATTGAACCCACTTTTGAGCTTATAGCCGTGGTAATAATATTAACCACCCAATTTCATACTCCGACTTCAATCATATTTTTTAACCATTCATATATATGGGCAATATTGCCAATTTTTTAATATTCTATTTTCAAAAAATCGGTTCTTTGGTTTTCGTGGTACATCAATGATTTTTGGTACAAAAATATAGAGAAAAATGTTCTGACTCCGAAACCGTTCGCGATCAAATTTTTGGCTGATGCGCGCAAAGGTTATCGAGGTTTTAATTGTGGGCATAAGAAAAAAATATTATAATTATGCGGTTTTTTATATTGACCAAAAACCTTGATATATATCTTCCTTCGTAAAATAAGACTATGAATATATTATAATAATCGGGAAAAAGTTGCACATCTTCGCGACATATGAGAAAAATAATAAAAATATAGGAGACCACGACAATATTTTCATTATATTAATGACATGTATCGTAAAAACTCGTAAAACGGGAATAATTTCCAAAAAGAAAGAAATTGACCACAAACGGCCAGAATTGGCCAACAGGAGAGGTGACGTTTTCCACCAGGATAACGCTGGACCACACAAATATACAGTGACTCGCCAGAAACTTCGGGAGCTTGGTTGGGAAGTTTTAATGCATCCGCCATACAGTCCGGACTTAACTCCAAGCGATTATCATATTTTTCTTGCATTCCAAAATTTGTTTAATGATAAAAAATTGGTATCTACCGAGGATTGTGAAAATCGACTACTAGAGGTTTTTGCAAATAGAGGGCAGGGCTTCTATGAGAGAGGCATTATGATGTTACCTTTAAAATGGCAACAAATATTTCTACATAATTGGTTGTAATTTGTTATTTTGGGTTGTGGTATGGTAGTAAATATTCCTGCAAAAAACTATCATAATTGGTCAACCTTTAAGGGAAGCCCCAGTATAACGCTACACCCCAAAGACTGGTATTTTGGGGAGTTTGAGTACGTGTTTCAACCAACTTGGGAGCAATTTAATACTTTGGACTTTCATTGAGTAGAAAATGTCCTACAAAAAATGATCAACATTGGCCCATGTTCCCAGGTAGCCCCATATAAAGATTACCCTCATTATTTGGTATTTTGGGGTTCTTGGACACGTAATTATACCCTACACAACTATGTTGTCAGGCTATTATAGCTTTGTGCAGCCCCAAGAGTTTGTAACGCTGCGAAATATTGGTCCTAGACCCACCTTTAAGTATACTAGACATTTAGACATGTGTGTCCGTCCGTCCATTATAATTTGTAAACACGATACAGGCCACAGTTATGGACCAATCTTCACGAAATTTTTTGGTGAAGATCGGTTAATATTTAGAGGATGAAATGGACCAAATACTTAATTTTTGTAGGGTTTTCTGCAATTATGGTCCGAACATCGCGAAATTTTACATGGACAAGATCGGTCATTATTTAGCGGGTCAAATGGACATTGACTTTTGTGTGAAAAATTACAAAATTTTAATTCTATGGCTTATATCTTTATTCCTGAAGGATATAGACCCGATAAGTTGATAGTATATCCAAGAGAAGTGGTTAACCTTTAAATTGATACCAATCATATTGTCGTAGGTACTCGGATGTGGGAGTTACACTTAAATATTTACAGGTGCTTACGTATTCAAATATTATTTAGTAACCCATTACCAAATTAGAGGGTGGACAAATAGCGCTGATCGCTTTGAAATATTCCATGAAGTTCCAGTTATGGTCAAGGACAACGCCTATAATTTTCGTCGATGATGAGAATAAAATTTTGGGATGAAGTGGACGGAAAACTTAATTTATTTGTGTGTTTTCTAGTCGAATATAAGCCGAACATCACAACTCAACTCACCGAATCTGGAATCTGGAATCTGGACAAGTAGAAGGGCTGTACTGAATATTTGTAATATTCGGAACATGTAAGGAAGATGTGCTGCTGACCTCTAATCGGAAAAGTCGGGGCAAATATCACTAAATATTGCCCAGGCTCGGAATAAACATCCGCAGAAAGTTAGAGTTCCGTGGTAGTTGTGTAGGGTATCGTATGGTCGGCCCCGTCCGACTATGCTGCTTCACTCACTGGTTTTTCATTTTGGATTCTCATTTAGTAGAAAATCTCCCTACCAAAAATTATCAATATTGGCCCAAGTTTTCGGGTAGCCCCCATATAATGATAATGAAATTTTATAAGATTTCAAATCTTCTCACCAAATATAGCTCGCATAGAACGGTATCATCTCATTTCCGTATTTTAAAGACATTATTTTCCAACCGATGGGACTGTCGAGGAAGGATAAAAGTTCCACTTTCTTCTTTTATTAATAATTTTTAACCCAATTTTCTAATGAAATTATTATAATTTGAATAAAAGATTCAGTGCACTTCTAAACATAAACATTCTGCGGGAGTAAATTCTGTAGCTGAACAAATTTCGAGTCAATTCCAATTTTTATGCCCTCCACCATGTGGTTATACAGTATGGAAAATTGGACTAGGAACATTAACGTATCGAAAATAAAACGAGGCCATTGTAGTGGGATGCTATTAAATAAGATGGACCTACCGTGCAGTTTTCTAGAATACATTAGTTTCCTCCCAGTAATCTGGAATGACTAATTGCAGCCAGTTCAGTGGTGGGTAAAACCTTCAAAATTCCAAACAAGCCAAAACATGGACCTGTATTGATAATTTTCTGCATAAATGTATGTATGTCCTATAACCCGAAATGACAAATTACAGCCACGTCGGTGTTACTAAACATTTAAAAATTCAGAAATTGGGGTAAGTCTTTTATACGGAGGCTATATCAAAACATGGATTTATATCGAACATTTTTTTTTTTGCTCAAGACACCTTTAATCCAAATTACAGCTACTTCGATAGGAAAATTCGGCTAAAATCTAAAATGTGGCAAGATCTTCATACTGAAGCTATGTCGCAATATGAACCTGTAATGAAATAGTTCTGCCAAAAATGTTTCTTAGTGGCAAATGTGGGTAAAATATGCGACGTTTATATGGGGAGTACGTCAAAGCATAAACATGTATCGAATATTTGCTTAAATGCCGAAAATATGTCGGGACCTTAACAAGGAGGATATGCCATATGTGGGGAAGGTAACGACATTTCCCATCATCGAACATAAGCTTAGTTTGGAAGAAATATTAAGATTAATATTAAGAAATATTACGATTTCCAAAGTTTGAATAAATTTGATTATTCCTTTCGAGAGTTATCGTGCGCACCAGCGCGACGGACTAACGGACGTTTGTAAATCGAAACGGATTTAGTGCAAAGAAACATGGGTCTAAAACCAATATTTCGATGAAGCACTTTTTTGACACAGGGATACCTTGATGAAAAAATTACTATAAAAGAAACTAATTGTGAGACCCGCACGATTTGGTTATTATTCAACAATATTGTTGGGAAGTTTTATAGTGTTAGATCAATTTGATGCTCTTCTAAAAATCCATACTTCTTTCTTCATAAAGCGGTATTTGTTCTGTTAAACGAATTCGAAGGTGCATTAAATATATATGGAAGATACTGGAAACATACCAGTAGGCCTATTCTGTAACTATTAACAACATTCGATATTGTTTAAATTTCTTTTGTTATTGTAAAAACAATAAAACAAACAAATGAAATTGTTGTAAAATAAACAATATCGAATGTTGTTAAAAAGTTACAGAATAGGCCTACAGAATGCTAATTTTGAAATGTCAACATTTTGGCAAAAATACCAATACCCTCTGTAGACAACATTAAAAATATGAACATAAATAAATAATATGTTCAGAGAGCCATGTCAAATCAAAACACCTTATAACATAATTTTTATTCGCCCTCTCCGCCCCTCTCTACAAAACACAAAAATAAATGCCAAATGTAATGTGCCATAGAATTCCCTCAGCAACAATTCTTTTGTAGTCTATTAAAACAATTTCAATAATTTTATTGCTTTCCGCCTGCCTGCCCCGCCACATTATGAAGAATCACTCCGACCAAGCCAACCCTCCTTTCACCACCACCGCCAAACCAAAACTTCAATAAAGAACCAACGATGAAAAAACAATGGCCGATTTATGGAATCGATTCATGATATAAATAATAAAAATGATACGAAACAAATTGAAATTGTTTTACTATGAACTGAACTCAACCGAACGAGTGAGTGACGGGTTCTAGTGAACACAACAAAAAATGCTCCCTTCACCCATTTGTCTTAGTTATTCTCCCCCCCATGTTTCTTTTTTGGGGGGAGTAACTCTCCCACTTATCATTTGAAGAAAAATATTTAAATATTTATGAACGAAGAAAAAAAAACAAACTTTATTCTTAACACATTTGCTACAAATGAAATAAATCTTTGACCAACAAAATTCTATTGAGTTTAGGGAAAGGAATAGGAAAAAAGTGAACAGTGGGGTGTATGGACTTGAAAAAGAGATTGCTTCTCAATAATATATCAAAATATGGTGTAATAAAATTTACTTCTAGTAAGGATTAATTGTAACTTTTACAAAGAAATTCAGATTTACTCTCAGGGATCGGAAACAAAACATATTTAAGGATTTACAATGAATTTCAAATTTCTGCCCGGATTTAAATATTCCATGTGGGCATTTTCTTATTAAGATACGAATATTTCAGCTATTACTTAACAAGTTTAAAATCATTGACCTCCTTTTTTGTATTGATTTCTGCGTTTCATGAATTAGTAGTATCTTGTCCCACTGTCCATGCCTTGTCAACACCACAGCACACTTGCACACACACACCCACTTAACCTTTTTTGATTTAATTTATACAACACACAAAAAATAAAATAAAAACTGAAACAATTACACACATACATAAATAAAACCAGTAAGGAAAGTAGTAAAGTCGGACGGGGCCGACTATATGATACCCTTCACCACTATGGGTATATTACACAGGACTATTAGCATGAAATTGGATGAAATAAAATATGTGATATTTATCTAAATGTGAAACGACCTAGATCTATCCATAAAGTATGTAAATCGACTTCAAACAAATATAAATAGGTCATCCGTAGGGCTATGTCTGTACTTCTAGAAAACGCAACTATATAATTTTATGCCCAATTTTGTACGATGTGCAAACTTTGATGTCAATCTGTCTAACATGAGGAGTTTGATGCCAAATTACACTTGAAATCGGGCGAAAATATATATGGTGCGTCAATTACTTAAAATCAATCTATAATAAAAGGGTCTATATCTATCTAAATCTGGACCGATTTTCACGAAACTTGGCAGACATCATTCTAGACCTAAATGATCAGGCTGTACCAAATTTCGTGCAAATCGAAAGATATATAGGGACTTTGGTGCACCATTTACATGAAATCGGACGAAACTATATATGGGAGCCATATCTAAATCTGGACCGATTTTCTCGAAAGTTGGCAGACATCATTCTAGGCTCAATTCAGTACGTTATGCCAAATTCCGTGCAAATCGAAGGATATATAGGGACTTTGGTGCACAATTTACATGAAATCGGACGAAACTATATATGGGAGCTATATCTAAATCTGGACCGATTTTCTCGAAACTTGGCAGACATCACTCTAGGCTCAATTCAGTACGTTATGCCAAATTTCTTGCAAATCAAAAGATATATAGGGACTTTAGGGCACCATTTACATGAAATCGGACGAAACTATATATGGGAGCTATATCTAAATCTGGACCGATTTTGACGAAACTTGGCAGACATCATTCTAGGCTCAATTCAGTACGTTATGCCAAATTTCGTGGAAATCGAAAGATATATAGGGACTTTGGGGCGCCATTTACATGAAATCGGACGAAACTATATATGGGAGCTATATCTAAATCTGAACCGATTTTCTCGAAACTTGGCAGACATCACTCTAGGCTTAATTCAGTACGTTATGCCAAATTTCGTGCAAATCGAAAGATATATAGGGACTTTGGGGCACCATTTACATGAAATCGGACGAAACTATATATGGGAGCTATATCTAAATCTGAACCGATTTTCTCGAAACTTGGCAGACATCACTCTAGGCTTAATTCAGTACGCTATGCCAAATTTCGTGCAAATCAAAATATATATAGGGACTTTGGGGCACCATTTACATGAAATCGGACGAAACTATATATGGGAGCTATATCTAAATCTGGACCGATTTTTACGAAACTTGGCAGACATCATTCTAGACTTAAATGATTAGGCTGCACCAAATTTCGTGCAAATCAAAAGATATATAGGGACCGTTTACATTAAATCGGTTAAATATATATATGGGAGCTATATCTAAATCTGAACCGATTTTTCCCAATTTCAATAGGGTTCGTCCTTGGGCCGAATAAGTGACCTATGCCAAATTTCATCCAATTCGGATCATAAATGCGACCTGTACTTTGTTTACAATTTAACATGGACAGACAGACGGACAGACGGACAGAC
The DNA here is from genome assembly GCF_032173495.1 of Musca vetustissima. NCBI lineage: Eukaryota > Metazoa > Arthropoda > Insecta > Diptera > Muscidae > Musca > Musca vetustissima. Next base: position 89,394 of record NW_026884266.1, read on the forward strand.
GGACAGACGGACGGACGGACGGACATGCATAAATCGACTTAGAAAGTGATTCTATGTATATTCTCAAAAGGAACCATGGGTCTATCTCGATTATTTTTGCCTGTTACAAACATATGCACACAGACATAATACCCTGTACCACAGTGTGGTGAAGGGTATAAACAGAAAAAAATGCACAAGAGGTCGTCTTCTCCTTTCACAAAGACGTCGAAAGACTAGAAAGATAGAAGTGTAGCTACAAAACAAAACATTTGACCCTTTTTTGTCAAGCAAACAGAAAAGTGAAGACGAAGGCGAAAAATGAAAACAAGACCATAGTTTACCGAAAAAACAACGAGCTATGGAACTAGGATGAGGTGACACAGGAAACCAGAAAATAAAATCAACATTTAATATATAAACACACACACACAGAAATTTAGTTAAGTGTTTTGGTGACCTAGGTAAGAATGACCAGTAAGAAAGTTTGTAAAGGATTTATAATATTACTATCAAGGAAATTAAATTTTAAGGAGCATTTACTGATTAGAATATTTTTGGGAATTATTAATTAATATAAATAAAACAAGTAAGGAAAGTCGGACGAGGTCGACTATATGCTACCCTTTACGACGTTGGGCATATTCAAGAGACTGCCAAAATGTTGCATAGGTCTGTCTTTTGTCTGCAGACAGGTCATGTTCAAAAATGAACGGTCCACAGTTAGCCATAGCTCCCAGATAAGGGTACACCCCAATTTTCGATGTTTTGGGGTTCTTGAGCACGCTGTTCATGCGAATTCGCTGAAATTTGGTAAAATGGGCTCTCATTGGGTACAAAATATCTCCACTAAAAATGTCCTCGGTAACTTATGCCAAATTCAATTTTATTAGGGCAGATTTAGAGTTGTTTTTTGTGCAAAAGGGGCAGTTTAACAGTTTTAGGCTATAATAACATTAGAACGTTGTGCAAAATTTGGTGTCAACTGAACAAACACCATTCACCTAATATCGAACGAAAATATGTATGGGTGCTATATCTAAATCTGAACCAATTTCATTCAAACATAGCAGACGTTATTGAAGACCCATTTCGATACTTTGCGGATAATGTTGTGTCAATCGGACACACTTAAACTCTTTTTGGTGAAAATATGTATGGGAGCCATATCTTTACTTAAAATCGAACGAAAACATATATGGGAGCTATATCTAATTCTGAACCGATTTCAACAAAATTTAGGCGAAATTAGGCTATACTAACTTCAGTACGTTGTCCACTTACTTAAAATTGGGTGAAAATATATATGGGAGCCAAATCTAAATCTGAACCGATTTTAATAAAACTTAGCACACGTTAGATTATCCTAACATCAGTATGTTGTGCAAAATTTCGTCCCAATCGGCCTAAATTTGGCTCATTGGTGCACAATTTCTTAAAATCGAACGAAAACATATATGGAAGCTATACCTAATTCTGAACCGATTTTAATAAAATTTAGCACAAATTAGGCTATACTAACTTCAGTACGTTGTGCAAAATTCCGTACAAATCGGGTCATATTTGACTCTTTGGTGTACCACTTTCTAAAAGTCGGAAGAAAATATATATGGGAGCTATATCCAAATCTGAACCGATTTCAATAAAACTTGGCACACATTAGGCTATACTAACTTCAGTATGTTGTGCAAAATTTCGGGCCAATCGGACTCAATTTGACTCTATGTTGCACCATTGACAAATTTCAATAGGGTTCGTCCTTGGGGCAAATAAATGATCTGTACCAAATATCATCTCATTCGGATAATAAATGCGACCTGCACGTTGTTCACAATTTAACATAACCAGACGTACGGATATGCATAAATCCACTCAGAAAGTAATTCTATCAGAAAGTAATTCTACGACAGTGTGGTAAAGGGTATAAGCATCGTTATGTTTTGCCGGGCCGAAATTTGTATTCCCTCCACGATGAGCTGGAGGCTACGGTATGGTAAATTGCTGCCAGGCCCCCAGGTTGGAATATGAGGGCTATGGCGTTAAACGCAACGAAAGTGCAGCGGCTATGTAGAAACGTGAAATTATAATAAATGTTTTGTGAAGATGTTATTACATATTCATTTCGATTGGAAAATGAGCATAGGCCCATCAAAATACCCATAAAAAGACTAGAACTTTATAAAGAAGTTATACACAAAAATAGACCAATATTTATAATCTGTCAATAGGGAGATTTTGAGAGCCGGGGCCGACCATGTGATGCCGTACACAACTAACACTGAACACGGACCTTCGGCGGATTTATATTCCGAGCCTGGTCAATATTTCGCGATATTATAACACTCTTGACCGATTAAACGTCAACCGCACCTTACCCTGGTATATTTTCTGAATCAGGTTTTCCCTTTACGCCATAAGATTCAAATTTGATTATTTTACACACAAAAAGTCTTGTTTTATTTGATCCGTACAATATAGACCGTTCATTATCCAAACAACCATTCGAATTAGTTAGTCAGATCGCCTTCCCCATGGAAAATTTTCGATGTTGAGCTGAGAATTCTGACGTCTACAGCGAAGAGAAAAGCAGACAGAAATAAAGTTTTAGGTCGATTTCATATCCGAAATGTCATCTGATCGTCAATGAATATTATAGGCGTTCTCCATGACCATAACCGGAACCTCATGCACAATTTCCTAGCCACCAGCGCTAGATTTCCGCCCTATAGTGTGGTAATTCTAAACAATATCCGAATTCGTAGACACATGTAATTATTTAATCAAAAACTACCACACCCAAGTACATACAACAATATAATTGTTATCAATTTAAAGTTCAACTATTCCTCTCGGAAATATTATCAACAACTCGGCTATATGTCCTTTAGGAGCAAATATTAACGCCATAAAATACAAATTTTGTATTTCACAAAAAAATCTAGGTCCATTTGACCCGCTAAGTATTGATCAACCTGCATCAAAACAGACTTGCTTATTCCATTGCCTGGCCCTTTTCTCTGTGCAAAATTTTCTGATGTTCGGGTCATAATTGTGGCCTCTGGTCCAGAAAAACAATCAAATATAAAGTTTTTGGCCCATTTTATCCCCAAAATATTAACCGAACCTTACTAAAAACAATAGTGGTATTTTTGACATGAAATGCATTAACATGCAACATTGTGGTATGTAGTTGGTTACAAATTATAATAGACAGACGGACGGACATATATATCTAGATCGACTTAGCTATTCGAGATATGATATGATATGATATATTATGATATATTAAAATATGGGTATGGGACCAATATTTTGTGGCCAAACAAACCTATAATACCCTAACGCCATATCTGTTTAGGGTATAAAAAAGCTACAGAATATTCAAATAGTTCAGGGTAACCTGCAGCACTATCGGAAAATGGATGCCAATATTGGTCGAATGTGTTCGTCGTACGATAAGACATATAAACATAACCTATCAGCCCGATAAGCCTCTGACATCTGTTCCAAAAAAAAAAAAAAAAACTGAAGGGCCCATGAAGGGCAGTATTCTAGACCACAAAATTATACTTTTTAAAGACTTTGAGCATGACTAAGGTGGTGAATAGGGAAATGTTGGAAAATTCATCAATTTATGATCACAATTTGAAGGCATAGATATAGGAAATCGAAAAGGGGTGGCATCTTCTTCAATACAAATTTTATATTCATTTTGGAAACAGACAGCTTCGCTGTACTAGCAGGTTATAGTATTTTATAACCCCAAATCCATTTGGCACAAATTAATTATGCTCATTATCGAATTTGGCCCATTAGGTGGAAATATTCCCTTGACTCATGCCGCAGATACAATTGGGACGATTGAGTTTTTGTTTCGTGCTCATAATCCTGCAATTATGGCCCTTTTTGAAAATTGCTTTTCTCCAAATAGATCATTAAACAAAAATATATTTTTTATCTTTCAAAATTTGGAACAAACCTCTTAACGGATCATAACAGCAAAAATGTTAACATATAATAAAATTTCAACCCTTCAAGCATTACAACCTATATTATGTACTCTACACTCCCACACACGCTAGTGATTACATTGTAAAGTTGTGTGTTTTTTGTTTGGTTACCATCAACGACCAATACAAACAAAGTAAACCAAATCAATTTTCATAATCACTTGGAATTGTTGTTTGATTTTTTTTGCCCCCCTTCTGTTTACTTTACTGTCTATCTAGGAAGTCTTCAAAGTTGAAGGAGTCCATCATATCGAACCCTCATTTTGTTTTTTCTTCGGAAATGAAAAATGAATTCGAATGAATATTTTGTTGTTGTCCTATTTATTATTTGTTGTGGTTTGAAGTTTTCCTCATTGGATTGTTTGTTTTAGAACTTCCTTAAACTAGTAACTTCGAAATTTGGTCCATGATTTTATCATATGTCTTTGGAAAGTTAAGGGGGGAAAACGAAGCAAAAACATATTGACAACATTTAATAGAATAACGAGGGGGAAGGTGGAGATGTGGGAGGTTGTGTGGATTTTATATATGGGAAAGAGCCTATAATCACCAGAATGAAAAATACCACCAAAAGAAAAGGTGTAGATTTAGATATAACTTTCACATGTTCTTTCGGACGATTTCATGTGAGTGGTGCACCAAATACCTAACGTTTGTGTAATTGCGACGAAAATTTGCACAGCGTACCGAATTGAGTCTAGAATGACTTTTATTTAGTTATGTTTAAATCCTTTTATATTTTATATAGCTCCAATACATCATTTCAACCGATTTAATTTAATGATGCTGCGTTACAGCGTATGTCAAATTTGACCTTCTTTTTTTCTTTACTGGTTTTGTAGTCATAATGTACTTATCACTTCTGTCTATCCATACATCCGTTTAAAGCTCTTCCTCCCAGTCATAATCTACTCAGCTATTATTGCATTCATATAAAAAAAGTATATATAAAAATAACAAAAATAATACGTTTATACACTTTATAAATAAAATCGAAAAAAATAAAAACTTCGAAAGGCAATGCCAGTTACAACTCACATATCAAACAGAAAAAAAAAACTACAACAAAAAAATCACAATAAAAACAAAAAACAAAGAAGTAACGGAAACTAACTAAATTTTGATTGTTCCTGACAGGAAACGGATAAATAAACTACAAAAATGTTGGTTATGCCAAAGTTTGTTTGTTTGCTTTTTTCCACTTGGTTTTACTTTTTCAGTTGTTTTAGCCCGAGACAACCGACCAAGTGAATGGAACAAACGACCAACCGACCAATATACAGTGTGCACACACACATTCACTCATTCACCTATAAGCAAACAGATAACTGCAAACGTGTGTGTGTACGATTGAGTGCACAAAACATCAACTTTTTCCATTGGTTTTGCTTTGCTTTCCTTTCGAAAGGATTTATTTTCCAGAGTGGGACAATAAAATCCCAACCAAAAATCCATGGTTAAAAAATAAAAACCCCATACCAAATAAAAAGTAACTCTTACTGCTCTAACCAAGTTTTGGACAAAAGTATCGGTTGAACTTCTTATCGAACGAAGTGGAAGAGATAACCACCAACCTTCACAAGATGAAGTGATAATCAAAATATAAGAAATAAAATAAATATTTAACATATTTATCTATCCATCAATACGATGAAGATAATCTCCATCATAGGTATTACTAATCTCTTAATGTATAATTCTTGGAACAGAAGAGATTTCTATTACTTCTGAAGAAATTGAACAAAATATAGTTCTTCGAAATTTGCATTAAATTATTATTGAATAAAAATACGAATCCCAAACGGAAGGTGCGATGGTTATTGTGAATTACATAAATAGAATTAATTCTCACCAATAAGTGATGTAAGGAGAGAGAGAGGTGATAAGTAAGGTTGTACAAGAGGTGGGATGTTCTGCTTCATGTTAGTTGGCATACCAAATAAGCAAATTCGATGATGCACTGGAACCACATTTGCACTGGAACCACATTTGTAATAATGGCGCCCAACGTATGGCGCTAGATTATAACAAAGAAGTAGATGGTTGTTGTCGAAACGAGTAAGTCGTATACAATTAAACTTTTGCTACCTGATTTTGGTCTAGCATTGAGAAATATTTAAGATTAGACTTCTATGATATGACGTCATAAATATCATTGCGACGTATGGCACACCACAGAGTTGTGGCTTGGGCATCTCGCCTGATATTTCTGTAGCAACCTCTAGTGAGTAACACAGATGATTCACATTTGTAATATTAGGGTGTAGAATGAGAAGCGTTACATACATAATGGCGCCCAACGTGGGGCACTAGATTTTAAATATGAATTTGAGGAACGTTCCCCAGAAGATGTTGGTATAGTATAAAATAATATTTAGGCTTGATTTCTATGACGATCGACATTTATAACGTTGGAGATGATCGACATTTATAACGTTGGGTTCTGAAGTACATATATGTTATTAGCTCCCAACGTGAGGCATGATTAGATTTAGTCATAACTTACATTCAGACTGTACTGTAAAATTCTAAACCAACGAATTCGAGTGACTTACGACTTAGTTGGCTCAAGATAGAACATTCGATCCATAAGCCGAGCTTAAAATGATTTCCAGGCGCATCGATCTTTTGCACATTTTTTCCCAGTTTGAAACAACCTGTTTTGATATGTCGTCCTCCAGTTGATCCTTCCATCGAATTCGTGACCTTCTCAACATGCATGAACCTTTGATTAGCTTTTATATATCATTTGACCTGGGGCATCCAACATAACCTAGCTATTGTAGTCGCTGCAGCTCGATGCGTCTGAGTATTTCAATGTCCGTGTATAGATGGTATAACTCGTGATTCATTCGACGTCTATATTCACCGTCGACGCAGATCGGCCGTAGATTTTTCATAGAAATGATCTCTCAAACACCCCAAAAGCTGCCTCATCTGTAAGTACCCATGCTTCTGAACCATACACCAGCACGGGTAATAACAGCGTCTTGCAGAGTGTGAGTTTGGTCTGGCGAGAGGTTGCTTTGTTTCTAAATTGCTTACCTAGACCATAGTAGCATTTTTTGGTCAACACTATCCTTCTCCGAATCTTAAAACTAATGCCATTTGTTTTATTTATGGCGGTTCTGAGGTATATAAAATCATTCACTATCTCGAGTCTGTAGTTTTTAAGCTCCACAGCTGGTCCGAGTCCGCTGAACGTCTTGAGCGTTGATACCATCAGCTTCTCAATTTGTTCAAAGGTGGTTGTTACCGCTCGCAATGTTCGACCCATTATATCGATATCATCGGCGTAGGCGAGTAACATGTGTAGTTTGGTGTACAGAGTGCCATTTCTGTTCACCTTTGCTTCTCATATGATATTTTCCAGCAGGATGTTAAAAAGGTCGCACGACAAACTGTCACCTTGTCTGAATCCTTGTTCGGTGTTAAAGGGCACCGAGAGGTCCTTTCCGACATTAACTGCTGACATTGTGTCATTTAAAGTTAGACGTATTAAATTTGCAGGAATGTCGAACGCATACATGGCATTAAACTCCTCTGAGCGGAAGAGGAATAGGTGGAATGTGTTCATATAGGTCTTTTCCAGGATTTACCTCAGTTCGTATGGTAAACATGATCTATGGTGGATTTCTAAAGCCACATTGGTATGATCAGACATTCACACAGAACGCAGTTCCCCTATAGTTGGAATATATTGTATTGTCTCCGTTTTTGTGCACAGCCAAAAATCAGCTGATGCATTCTTTTAATTAGACTGATCTGACCAGCGGACGTGAATAATTCGGCTGGTAGCCTTTCACATAAGTAGCACTCCAGATCGTACTATGGGTTTCCTCATGGTGGTCTTTTGTACCCAGTGGGTAAGTTGAACGGAGTAGGCTTCTGCTATATGTTGTGTTTGAAGCTTTCGCGCCAAGTTGCCGTGTAGTGTTAGTTTGCACATTTTCTGCTTCATTAAGACAAGTGCGAACCTTGGCTGCAACAATATAATGGTCGAAACGATATTCACCCTCGGATCGATCGATCGTCTAAAAAGCTAGATTAATGCCTTCCGTCAATCACAACATTATCACTTTGATTTCTCGTTGATTGATCAGGAGAAATCCAGGTGGTCTTGTGTATATCGAGATGCTTGAATCTGGTGCAGCTAACTACCATGTTTTTGCTGCCGCGAAGTCAATCAATGTCATGCCATTGTCGGATGTTATTTCGTGGAGGCTGAGTTTTCCGACGATAGGGCCAAAAATATTTGTCCTTCTGGGTTTTGCATTAAAATCTCCAAGCAGGATTTTAATATCATGGCCAGCGCAGCTCGTTAAATATGTCTTTGGTCTGTTCATATTTGTCTTCTTGTAAAAAAATCACTTTCATGTGGATTATAGCAATTCGCTCATCTACTGGAATAAATCTCCTTTTAACCATAAATCCGCAGCCAAATTGTGTGTAATCGTCAGATTTACTTACACCTGTCCCTTTCCATTTCCTATAAGGGAACCAAAAACTGTGTCTGTTCTGTTCAAGGTGTGCACATTCCAAGTGCAGATTGTTGTCCTTTATAGGTTTGCGAGGGTCGTCAATATTAGGGGTTTGGTTTCCTTTTTCGTTGCTTTTTCATAGCAGGTGGGGTTTTTCGGGTGCCAAGTCCGGACTTCACGGTCGATGATGTATCAACCAATTTGACAATTTGGTCAAAAAGGTGCTGATTTGAGCATTTGTGTGAGAGCACGCAATGTCATGACACAAAATGATTCGTCTTCTCTTGTTCAAATCGACTTCCTATGTTGCTCAAGATGAACATACAAGTATAGACGTGGTTAAGTTCGACCCGGTCGAACCTTTTACCCTCTCGGGACCTTTTATGGAGATAATGTCATTGCTAATTGTCTGTCAATTTACAGACACTAAGGTTAGAAGCTCGGAACTTGGAACATAGCAAAAATTAAGCTAGACATCCTAATATATTTACAACCAAATTTTCTAATGAGAAGTATTTTCTTTGCAAAAAAAAAAAAAAAAAAAAAATTACAGCCTTTTCGGTTGAAAATGCGTCTACAAGTCTCAAAATATCGAAAATCAGGCCGAACCTCTATATGGGGACTATATCAAAACATGGACCTATAATATTTCTTTACATATGTATACCAGCCTCTAAAAAGCCAAAATGTCAAATTAGAGCCTTTTCGGTTGGAAAATTCGGCTAAATACGGAAAATTGGGTGGGAAGTATGGAACAGGGATGGTCCGTGTGACAAATTTTTAGGTTTTCTACTGTCAAAAAGGTGTAAACGTCGAAAACGTCATATACCTGTATAAAACGTAATAAATGTAGTAAACTTCATTTATTTCAATATTATCAGCGGGCACAGTTATTATCAAGAATATATATTATTTTTACATATTTCTGACTATTCCTTACAAGAAACGATAAAAATTTTTTAAATTTTTTTGAGAAGGAAATTTTGAAATTTTATATTAACTTGAGTAAAGCATGCGTAACTTCCAAATTGATTAATGGAAATAGCTATTTTGCCAAAAACCTAATGGATTTTAGTAGGTTTCCGACGTTTCTAACGTATGTATTATACGTCGGAAATGTATGTCATTTACGTCACTATTTCTGACAGGCCATCTCTGATATGTAAGCTATATCAAAACATGGATAATGATAATTTTTTGCACTGATGGTTGCCAGCATCTAAAACGCCGAAATGACAAATTGAAGCCTTTTCGATGTCTCAGAATACTGAAAAATGGTCAGGACCTTCATATGGAAGCTATATAAAAATATGGACCTGTAATGAACCTATGTGTGAATTGACCTATACAGCCCTCTCGGTTGAAATATGCGGCTACAAATCCAAAAATACCGAAAATGGGGCGAGACTTTAATATTTAAGTTATATCAAAACCTGGACTTATTATGATAATTTTCTGCATAGATGTATGTCAGGATCCAAAAAAAAAAGAACTATTCTATGTATTGAATACCTTTTGAAAATTGATTTTTATACTCAAGAACATCGAAAATTCCGAATTATTGCTAATGTTCCGAACTATGAAGTTTTTGTCTTTTCAATATTTATGTCAGTATATAATTTCATTCTTCTATGTGTTCCAAACATCTTCAGTTTTCATGTGATAAACTTTGTATTTATTTTTTCTTTCTTTCAATTCCCCCTTTTTGTTATAGCTTAAAGCAGAATATATGTACCTTAGGTGTCACAGTCAAATGTCAAAAATCCTCTTGTTTTCGGATATCATCAAAAGTTTTAGCCAACAACAAGAACAGCAAACTTTTTGCGACTCATTGTATTGGTTTCTGCTATTACTTGTTTGCTTATCCTTTTTCCCTAAAGGATTCCAAACTTAAGGGGAAAGTTTTGTAGTTTAAAACTGACATCTTAAATAAAAAATTGACATTGAACAGACCGACTGTTGGGGGGTTGCTCGGTCGGACGGTCATACAGCTAGTCCATCTCTTGTAAGTAAATGAAACTTGTGATGTATTCATGTCTTTTATGATGGATGGATGTATTATAGAAATATGACCCGTGGTTTGTTTATTGTTTAGGACAACTATTGACCATTGACCATAGAAAATTCCCAGGGGCATATAACCCAAAAAAATTAAGTGAGGACTTTAGAGAACATTTTCGAAATTGATTTTAATTCCATATAGAAATGAATGACAGAGGTGGGGATGGGGGAGGAGGTGACAATCTTCTCCATTAAATAAATATATTTATTTATAAAGTATTGCTTGCAAGAGATTTGTTTTCTTTCTTTACTTCCATTCAGTTTTTGGGTCAATATTATACTTTCTTGAGGTAGCCAGTGGGGCTGAAATTTGTTTAAAATTTTTATATAATGTTACTGAATGTATGTGTGTGTGTAAGTTATGTAAAAGTTGACAATATTTAGATTGTTTAGTAACCTAACATGAACAAAATGTGTGTGTTTAGCAGAAAAAATTTACTTTGTAGCATATTTTGCTACCAAAGTTCATTGTAATAGAAAGTTCACTATCAATATTTTATTTAAGAAATAAATATAAGGTTTAAAATTAATACACATTTTCGGAAAAATGTGTTCTTTGAGTTACTATATTATCCTGTATCCATCTTAATACTTTTTCTCTAATATAATTTAATACAGATTATAAAATATTTTGGATGTATACGAGTATTCTTAGATTTCCGCGTTTTGTTTTCGACATACTTACAAAGCGGGTTGCATTTAAAATATTCCAAAAACACTTACCTGAAATGAAGGAAAATATTTTAAAATTAATAGCAATTCGAAATAAATGGGACGACTTAGTAAGTTCTTTTAATTTATCTTAATGTTAGTTATTATATTTTAAAGAAAATTTTGCGTGGATGTTTAAAAAATATTTTAAAGAAAATCAATATACGCGGATTTAGAAAATAATTATTTTCAAAATTATATAAGTTTTTTAAGTCAGTTTTTTCTCTTTCTATGCATCCTGGTGTATGCGTAGATTATTCTTCTGGCTTTCCCTTTCATTGCAAAACTTTGATCATTAAGCTCGATTCGAAAGAGAAAAAACTGACTTAGAAATTATTCAAGTAATAATCGCCCTTACAGGAAAACTAAAATATCATTTGCATCAAAAAATCCTTGATCGTGTTCTTCCAATAAAATTAATATTTAAATATATATTGAAACACTTCCTAGGGGATTTTTAAGCAAGTAAGTACGTAGTTCGACCCGGCTGATATTTTTATACCCTCCACCAAGTTATGGTCTGGAAAGTAATATTCCAAAATAATAGACACTCAGGGTAAGCACTTCAACATACCGCAAAAAAAATGAGAGACACCAATTTATGGGAGCTACCCAGAAATTCAGGTAGTGACAGGAAGATTTTCTACTCAATCATAATTCAAAATTTAAAATTGTAGACAATTTGCTTGAAACACGAGCTCAAGCTCCCTAAACTACCAAAATTTGGGATATAACGCTATGTACAGGATACCCTAAAAAGGGACTAGGTTTAAAAGGTTGAAAACTCAATTTACTGTAATTTCGATTTAAAATCCTGACCAAACCCCCAGAATATCAAAATGAGAGCTACCCGGAAACATAGGCCAATATTGATAATTTTGTGGTCTACTCAATGAGAATCCGAAATATAAAAATATAGCCATTTTAGTTGAATGACGAGCACCAGATCCCTAAAATACCAAAATTTGGGATATAGCTTTATATGGGGAATACCCTAAAAAGGAGACCAATTTGACACTTCAAGAAAACCTGAGATTACTTTCATTTCGGTTGAAAAACGTGGAAAACCCCACAGGAAGCCAAAATGAGGCCTACTCGGAATCTTGGGCCAATATTGAGAATTTTGTGGTAGAGAGATTTTCTATTCAATGAAAACTCAAAATACCAAACTACAGATAATTAGGTTGGAAAACTTGGTGAAAAGCCTCAAAATATCGAATATTTGGGTGTATCGTCAAACATGGGTCTATATTTAATAGGAACATTTTTTACTCAGTTCGGTTCGGTTTTGGCTGAAGAACGTAAACAAGTCCCAAAACACCAATATGGGGGCTACCTGGAAACATGGGTCAATGAGAATACAAAATATAAAATTATAGTCAATTTGATTGAAAGACGAACACAGGGAGCATCATAAAAAGAGGACCAATTGGCCACCTCAAGAAAAGCTGAAAAATCAAATTACTGTCATTTAGGTTTAAAATTCTGATCAAATCCCCAGAAAATCATAATGGGGGCTACACGGAATTTGGGGTCATCAATATAAAATAATAGCAAATTTGGCTGAAAACCCTGAAGACACAATATTTTAATATTTCATTACTGTAATTATGTACTTATTAGAATAAGGCCAAGATTGTGAATTAAATCCCCAATCCAGATTAAATCATTTGCAACAATGTTGCATGAAACCATTTCATAACAAATACACAAACTAACAACCTACTGAAAATATAATATTACCTAAAATGTTTTTTTCTTACATTGAAACAACATACTTTTTCGTTATTTTAAGGAAATCTGCACCCCTCCCCATTAAAAATCTCCTCAAAATAAAAACATTAACAAAAAATTCATTGCAAATTGAGACAATGGTCATCGAAAGTGTGTTGTTAGTTAAAAAGTTTGTTATTCGATACTCTAGAAACAGAAAAGGAAAAAAAACGAAGCGAACAAAAAAAAATAAATTCGAACTAATGGCCCCCATCGAAAAGTTAACTTAATAATCTCTACCACACCAAAAAACACACAAAATTGCGTATGTTAAGGAGGACATCATCAGTAGCCGCAGCATCACCATCCGCATCATCATCATTCACATTCTCCACATAGGGTCCACTATATTAAAGTGCTTATGATGGAGAATCCTTACTGCTACTAAATGTGTATTTGTATTGAGGCGACTGTGTATATATTTACTTTTGTAATCGGATATTTTTTTATGTGGTGATGTTTTTCAACATGATTGGTTTTTAGTCAACGGTCAATGAAAAAACCCCAAACCAACCAAAAAAAAGTAACAGAGGCATACCCAAGTGGGACAAAAAAAAAATGATGGAAATGAATATTGTTCAATATGGTACAGTGACACTCTTTATTCATAACTTCATACACCCACCGAAGCTGCAAAGCCAGAGAGATACTTCATACTCATAACCGACTCGTTCGCCGTTGGTTCAGCGGCTCATCCGGAATATTGGACAATGTGACAGATGATGATTTTGGTTAACATATGTTATTTATGAATATGAATATTAAAAAACATTTATTTCAATTTTCGCCCCACTGTAACATCGATCCATCCCATGGGCTCTGCCAAACAAAAGACATAATGTTGGTCAATTTCGGTAACAGCGAAAAAACTGAAATTAGAACTACTTCGAATTTCAATATCAAAACCATTATACACAGACAAACTCACATACATTATGATTGATATGAAACAGTAATGCTAATTTAGCGGTTTTATAAAATAAATCATTTTTTTGGTAGGGAGATTTAAAAAAGTGAGTTTTGGATATTTGTAAAAAGGCTTAATTACGTAACTAACCCAGGCATCAACACATAGGATAAGACTAAATACGAATGACAGAAGATAGCACCATCCAGAGGAAAATGACAACACTAAATAAGCAAGGATCCCAACCACTGCGCAAAATTCAACGAGGCTTTGTTTCTAGGCAACGCTAGATGGCATGTCCACCACATAGCACATCCACTTTCCTGGAATGAAAAATAGTAATAAACAAAAAACATGAACTAATCCAGTAAGATGACGATAATTTGTGGAAGTCCTATGGCTCCAAGAGAAGAAACTATAACATTTACTACTTAGCTGGCTTGAGACAGAACATTTTTTCCATAAGCCGAACTTAAAAATCACCAGTATTCTCGCTTTTATATACCTTTTGAGCTGGGCATCCTCATCCATTCGCACAACATGGCCTAGCCGATGTCCGTGATATAGCTCGTGGTTCATTCGATGCAGATCAGACGCTCCACGAACTGCCTCATCTGCTTGCGCTAGAACCAGAGTAGCACCTGTTGGCCAACACTATCCGTCTCCGAATCTCAAAACTGATGTCATTTGTTTTATTTATGGCGTTACTGAGATAGATTAAATCTCTTACTACCTCAAAGCTGTAATTTTTAAGGCGGTCCCAGTCTACTGGGCGTCTTATGCGTTGATACATCAGCTTGGACTTCTCGCTATTTACTACCAGATCCACATTGGCAGACTCCTCCACAATTTGTTCAATCGTGACTGGTACCGCTCGAAATGTTCGACCAATTATGTCGATTAACAATGAAAAGGCCAGAAAATTAACCGGCTCACCCCACAGTTATGTCTGTAATTAGACATTGCGAGTTCTTAGGGTATGAACGTATATCTGCAGAAAAGTTGTGATATAGGTCCATGAGTTGACATAGCCCTCATATAAATGTCCTGCCCAAATTTTGGTATTTTTTTGTTTGATTTTAGCGGAATTTTCCCACCGAAGTAGCAGCAATTGGTATCCGACTTGGATCCAACTCCGCATGAATGTTGTTAATGTCTCGCATAAATTTTTCCTAACATTTCAAATATGATCACAAGTTTTGAATGTAAAAGTGTGTGAGGGGGTTTCTACTCATTCACTACGTTACTACGAAATTGAAGGACAATGGTTCGAATCCTATCGGAGGAGAAACAATCATTTCCATGCGTTTTTTAAATATTTGTAAGATTACGTCCCACTTCGGGTGATATGCAAACATGGCTCTCGACATTCTACTGACCAACCTCGGAATGAAAATCAAAACATGATAATAATTCCAAATAGGAATGGCAGGAGATTGCACCACACAAAGAAATACAACAACTAAGTAAGAACCCCAACCACTGCAAAAAATTAAGGGTTCCTTTTTTTCTAGACAACAATAGATGGCAGCTCAATTGATCATCTACATGGCTAGATGATCAATACCTATGAAATGATTTACGAAACTAAAACAAAAACTTATCGCTAAAGATGGAAATGCTTTTTGGAAGCTCTATGCTTCCAACAGGAATAAGATGAGAAAAAATAGTACAAAAACATTTTGGTACCCAGAGGATAATAGAACCACTAAACCACTTCAACCACTGTACAACGTTCAAGGAGGAGTTATTTCTAGGCAACTATAGATGGCGGCTCCATCTACCACCTACTTAGCTAGAATGAAATGATAAGCGAAACTAACACAAGATATCGTCGATAAAGCTGGCTATGCTCCCAAGAGGAGTATGATGACATTTCGGTATGTATCCTGCCACGTTATAGATAGATTTATATTTATTTACCTTCGAAGTCAACTCCGGCACACCACCCACCGTACAAAATTTTAGGATGCGTTGTTTCTAGCCAACGATAGATGGCAGTCCCATACACTAGAACAGGCTAAAACAAGATCTAATCGACATCTTTGTCTATGCTCCGAAAAGGAGAAGAAATAATATTACAAGAACATAACATTGCGTTGTCCTGGAATATTAAAAATATTAAATTATCTGAAACATTATTCACAAGGTTATTGTTAATTACGTTCTGTAAGTTATATTTCACTTCCCGAGGGAGATTTTCAGTCTCCAGCGGGACACGTCGCCAGCTGACTGATAGGGAGATGGAGGATGATCACACTAATCTATTACAATCAGCTAAATCTTCAAGTAATGAAATAGTTTGATCCTTTAGGGTCGAACATGGAAAGTACGAAGAAGAAAAACGTTCTGGTGCAGTTTTTAACGAAGTTTTTACTTGTTATACTATTTAACAACACTTTATTGGATTTCCATCATTTTCAAGATATTACCTTTTCCTTTATGTCAAGTTGCCAACACTTATCATGCCCTATTTTCTCCAAATGATTTTTGCTGTTCATTTTGTACGAAAAACATTACGAGCGAAAAAAATGGTATTAAACAGAATCACTCCCTCAGCTATTCAGTTGACTTAAATGTCCTGCTCTTCATTCATTTGATTGATGAGACATTTAATTGTGTGATATTAAATGACTCCGAGCAAAGTACAAACATAAATGTACGATATGGCTGCTTCGGCAGTTTATTTTTTGGGCGAATGGCGAGCATAGCGTCGGTGGTGGTGACATTTAATGTCAATTTTCATTTTTTGTGTGATTGAATATTGCGGAGTTTTAAAATAGAAAATGGGAACACAATAAAGTCTGCATTTAAAATGCTGTGTATGAAATCCAATTAAATTAATAATATATCTGAGAAACTTTATATATAACTCTGTGGCGAATATTATCCACAAACATAGGGGCAATAATCCCAATGTAATGAATCTCTATTAGATTAATCAATGTTATTAGAAATAAGCCGTTACAATATTTAATTCTTGATCTCGTACTGGTCTCGTTCATGGTTCTTGACTATGTTTATTACCCGGACTTATCAGAAGACTCCGACAGGACTTATTAGAAGACTCAGATAGGACTCATCTGAATATACTTTCTTCTTTATGGTATTTTCTGTATTTGCTTTTGTCTATCTGATCCCCTTTGCCGTTTTCACGTAAATTGAAAGATTCTACCAACTTATATATGATTGGTATGCTGTATCGTGTCGTCTCCGCGATATGTTGTGTCCTCTGGTTGCCGCTATCCCCAACCATTCCTATTGATGTTTAAAAACATCGCCTTCCTCAAGTGTGTACAGTGTTTGGCGACCTCAATAAGTAAGTTTTGGAATTTTCTCCTGGTTGACTCTATCTTCCCAAAATTGATATACCCTCCATTATAATGTGTGCATTCAAAATACCAGAACTGATGAATGAAATCTAAAGGGGCGGTACGTTAGAATATAGATCTATACATACTATTTTTTTGAGGTTTTTTACTCTTCCAGAACCCAAACTGTCAAATTTATTCCAGCTAAGCACGTGATTTGTCTGCTGTAGCTTTCATATGTGCTGAAGCTGTCATCTTTCGTTGATTAGAAAAAATCTCTATCTAAATTTTGTGCAGTGATTTAGATCCTTGCTTATTTGATTTTGCCACTTTCCTCTGGTTGGCGTTATCAATAGCCATTATTTTCGTTCCTGAGAAATATCGCCTTCCTGAATTTTGTACAGTGATTGGGGTTCTCAATTAATTAGTGTTGCAATTTTCTACTGGGTGGCGTTATCTTTCCAAAATGTATATATTTATATATCTATATAAGCTCCATGTCAAAATATGGACCTATACTTAAATTTTTTCGGAAGAAGATTTTTGCACAGAATGTCAATATATGATTGTAATACTGTAGGTGATGGGGCTTCCATCTATCGTTGACTAGAAACAACGCTTCCCTGGATTTAGTACAATGGTTGGGGTCTTCGATTATTTAGTGTTGGAATTTTCACCTAGGTGGCGTTATCTTCCTTTTATGGTGTTATCCTCATGTGTTGGTTATTAGAATAACCAATCTCGTCAGGGGGTTTCGGATGCATTTTACATGAGAGTTTCTTTGAACAATTGGCCCAAATTCACTTTGAACAAATTTTTCTCCTCCGCTGGGGTTTGAAAAAATCGGTTTGTAGACTGGCTCACCATTTACTGCATAAGACCATATTGTATGAAAACATGGATCAACACCGACAATTTTCTGCGAAGATATATTTTCCCACATCCAATAACCCAAAATGCTTTATGTTTCGATACAAAAATGCCGATATACAAAATACCGAAAAAGACCCTCTCTATGATGTAAATGTTTCGTGGGATTTCCGATGCAAAATTTCGAAGAGCTATGGGCGGAAGGCCATATTTAATATACCCTCCATACTATGGTAAAGGTTCTAAAAATCCATCGTAAACTTTAGTAATCTTGTAAAAACACAACAATTTGGTCTAATATTATTTAATCGAACACACACAAAGGAAATATAGGGACATGTGTCAACGTCATAAATTTAACAGGAAATTACATACTTGATAAAAATGGCACATACATACCACCATCATCATCATCCCACCCATTCCAACCATACCCCATAATTTCTGCTCATCAAACAAATAAGATAAATTATCTATCATAATTTGTTATCAGCTGAACCTTTTCAGACTTTTAGAAATCTGGCACATGTCAAAGTGAATGGCTGACGACTATTGGTGGCACACACCATCAGTGGAATATACCAAAATCCCATTTTCTAGCCTCATTAGAGGGCATTTGCATTTTACACAATTTTCAAACAGCTGCTCCTGTTTGTGATGTCACATATTCTTGTCTCCAGTCGCTTTGGTCTCTTTTGTGTGTGTGTGTGTTTGAGTAATAAAGAAGAAAAAATAGTCTATAATTTTGCCCCCTTTTAAGTGTCAGCCGGGTAATATCGACATAAAAGGGGGGTTAACTGTCATTTTCATTTAATTCAATCATAACAATGGAGCTCTCATAAGGACATGCAGACCTCTCTAGAGATTTCCACCTAGATACTCACACAGACACATAATTGTATAGGCCATGTTATTAGACGATGCTATTGTCATCATATAAATAGATTTTTGAAAGAGTGTGTCTGTGTATCGAAACCCCTTCCGAAATCGATTTTTAATTTTGTGTGTCATGTAATTATGTTTACATATCTTGTCCCAAACTTTGTTCTTCCAATGGACATAAATGAATGTGACATACGTGTGTGTGTGTGTAGATGTGTGCGTAAACATGTGTCTGTGGACATTTGTTTGGACATAATTTTTTGATTTAATATTTAAAAACCACAATATGGTCAAAGGATATCAACCACAATTTGCATGTTTACATCCATACACATATCTGTGTTTGTGTGTAAGTGGTATGACAGGGAATATTTTCTTTTAAATTATTAAACAATTTTTGGAGACAGAACAGATGGAAATGCAAAACCAGTATGCAAAGGCTATTGAAACTGGTTACGGATCCTTATGGTTTTTGAACCGTTCGCAAAACCTATTTATCACACATGGGATATATACTACAATGGAAGAGCCTATTAAAGTCTCACAAACTACTTTTTTCCAAATGTAAACTAAAACCTGTATGGAAAGTTCAAAAGTCGGACGGGGCCAACTATATGATACCCTTCACCACTTTGGGTACATACAAGAGATGCTCATATGTACAAAATCATTTACATAGAATACACATAGCTTCTTTGGAAGACCATTGAACTGTGTAAAGTACATAGCTGTTTGAACCAAATTAAAACAAATTTTGTTTCAATCGAACCAATATTGGCAGTATGGTTCTCTATTTACATAAAATCGAACGAAACTATATATGGGAGCTATATCTAAAACTGAACCGATTTCAATAACACTTGGCATATATAAATATAGACCTAATTTAGTACTCTGTGTAAAATTGTGTCTCAATCGGACAAATATTGGCAGTATGGTGCTCCATTTACATAAAATGCCTAGCCACCGTAGTCGCTGCAGCTCAATACGACTGACTATGTCGATGTCCGCGTATAAATTGTAGAGCTCATGGTTCATTCGACGCCGATATTCACCGTCGACGCAGATCGGCCCGTAGATCTTTCGGAGAATTTTTCTCTCAAACACCCCAAGCGCTGCCTCATCTGCTTGCGCAAGTACCCATGCTTCTGATCCATATAATAGCACGGGTAGTATCAGCGTCCTGTAAAGTGTGAGTTTGGTCTGGCGAGAGGTGGCCTTGTTTCTAAACTGCTTACTTAGACCATAGTAGCATCTGTTGGCCATCACAATCCTTCTCCGAATTTCAAAACTGATATTATTCGTTTTGTTTATGGCGGTACCAAGGTATATAAAGTCTTTAACTACCTCGAAGCTGTAGTTCTCAAGTTCCACAGTTGGTCCGAGTCTACTGGACGTCTTGCGCGTTGATACCATCAGCTTGGTCTTCTCGCCGTTTACTGCCAGACCCACTTTGGCAGACTCCTTTTCAATTTGTTCAAAGGTGGCTATTACCGCTCGCAATGTTCGACCCATTATATCGATGTCATCGGCGTAGGCGAGTAACTGATGTTGTTTGGTGTACAGAGTGCCATTTCTGTTCACCTTTGCGTCTCGTATGACCTTTTCCAGTAGGATGTTAAAAAGATCACACGACAAACTGTCACCTTGTCTGAATCCTCGTTCGGTATTAAAGGGCTCCGATAGGTCCTTTCCTACTTTAACGGCTGACCTTGTGCCACTTAAAGTTATCCTGCATAGCCGTATTAATTTTGCAGGAATGCCGAACGCAGACATGGCTTTAAATACCTCTGAACGGATAGGGCTGTCGAATGCGGCTTTATAGTCGACAAATAGGTGGTATGTGTCGATGTGTTTTTCGTGGGTCTTTTCCAGGATTTGGCGCAGAGTGAAAATCTGGTCAATGGTGGATTTGCCAGGTCTGAAGCCGCATTGGTATGGTCCGATGATGTCATTGACCATTGGCTTCAATCGTTCACACAGCACACTGGATAGCACTTTATATGCGATGGGAAGGGGACTTATTCCTCTATAGTTGGCACATATCGTCTTGTCTCCTTTTTTGTGCACGGGACACAGGATGCTGAGGTTCCAATCATTGGGCATGCATTCATCTAGCCAAATTGTGTTAATCAGCTGGTGCATGGTCCTGACCAGCATCTGGCCACCAGTCTTGAATAGTTCGGCTGGTAACCCATCGGCTCCTGCTGCTTTGTTGTTCTTGAGCCGATTAATTGCTTTTATGACCTCATCCTGGCTAGGTGGTATACACTCTATACCATCATCTCTTATTGGTTCTGGGGTATCTTCTTCATCGCCACTATTTGATACTAGTAGCTTTTCGAAGTGCTCCTTCAACACCAGAGGTTTCTTCTTCATCTCTACAGGAGGATGTGCCTGCACCAAAGCCTTCGGTTTGGTGTTTTACTCGTTGGTAAAATTTCCGGACTTCATTCTGACTCCTGTACATCTCGATTTGCTCACGCTCACGTTTTTCTTGTTCTTTCTTCTTTTTTCTGAAAATACGTTTCTCCTCTCTCATTTTCTCCGATGTTGCTACTGTCTGCAGGGTTGCCCTATACGCTGCGTTTTTCACATCAGTAGCATTACGACACTCCTGATCGTACCATGGGTTTCTTGGTGGTGGTTTTTGGTACCCAATTGTTCTTTTTGCTGCAGTTTGTAGGGAGTGGGCAATTCTTTGCCATTGTGCTTCTATGCTATTATCGGGACAAGAAGTGCTTTCTTCAAGCAGATGGGTAAGTTGCGCGGAGTAGGCCTCGGCTACCTGTTGTGTTTGCAACATTAAGACGGGTGCGTACCTTGGCTGCCACAAGGTAATGGTCCGAATCGATATTCGCTCCTCGGATCGATCGGACGTCTAAAACACTGGATGAATGCCTTCCGTCTATCACAACATGATCAATTTGATTTCTCGTTACTTGATCTGGAGAAATCCAGGTGGCCTTGTGTATATCGAGATGCTTGAATCTGGTGCTGCTAACTACCATGTTTTTTGCTGCCGCGAAGTCAATCAACCTCATGCCGTTGTCGGATGTTTCTTTATGAAGGCTGAATTTTCCGACGGTGGGACCAAAGATCTCCTAGCAGAATTTTAATGTCATGGCCAGGGCAACGGTCATATGCTGTATCTAGGCGCTCGTAAAATATGTCTTTGGTCTGTTCATCTTTTTCTTCAGTCGGAGCATGGGCGCAAATTAGACTGATGTAAAAGAACTTCGCTTTTATACGGATTATAGCAATTCGCTCATCTACTGGAGTGAATCTGGAGACAAGGTCTTTTATTCTCCTGTTAACCATAAATCCGCAGCCAAATTCATGTCTCGTTTCATGGCAGCTATAATACAGGGCGTAATCGTCTGATTTACTTACGCCTGTCCCTTTCCATCGCATTTCCTGTAAGGCAATAATATCGGCTTTGTACTTCTTGAGTATATCCGCCAAAGCGAACACTGCCCCTGTTCTGTACAACGTGCGCACATTCCAAGTGCAGATTCGCAGATCGTGGTCCTTTATACGTTTGCGGGGGTCGTCAACATTAGGGGGTTTGGTTTTCTTTTTCTTTGATTTTTCATAGTAGGTTGGGTTTTCCGAGAGTGGGCAACTAACCCGACGCCTCAACCCATTTTTTTATAGTTCTTATGGGTGAACTCGCGGCACATATTAGCTCACTATTTCATCGGGTGATGAGAAT
>NW_026884267.1:0-11039 GCF_032173495.1 Musca vetustissima
CCATACAATAGCTTATAATAACTTCAGGACGTTGTGCAAAATTGTGTGGCAATCGGCCATATTTTGGGGCATTGGTGCACCATTTACTAAAAATATGACGACATTATATATGGGAGCTATATCTAAATCTGAACCGATGTTTCCCAATTTCAATAAGGTTCGTCCTTGGGCCAAACCAATGGACTGTGCCAAATTGCATCCAATTCGGATCATAAATGTGACCTGTACTTTGTTTACAATTTAACATGGACAGACGGACGGTCATGCGTAAATCGACTCAGAAATTTATTCTATGCATATTCTCAAAAGGAACAATAGGTCTATTTCGATTCCTTTTGCCTGTTACAAATTTATGCACAAAGACATAATACCCTGTTCCACAGTGTGGTGAAGGGTATAAAAATATGATGAAGGGACTTTAAGGTTATGTTTTTAAGATCTAACAAAATTTGGGAAATGTTCACAGGCGGGCTAATTGGCTATATAATACCCAAAGGCACAGTGAACATTTTGTAGAGCGGATTATAGCTAGAAAATTCCTAAAAATGCGCAGTATTCTTCAGGACTCAGGATTTATACTTTTCATCATGTACCCAAATCAAAAACATTGTCGTTGTCCACACATTTCTGTCTTGATGAACCGTAAGTAAAACGAATCATTGGGCGCCATGTAGAGTCTGTACGGATGGCAAAAGTTCGTTCATTCCTACTATGGAAAATGATTTAAAAAAAATCAAAAAATATGAACTCTAGTGTACACCTTAACTAAGATAAATACAAACTCTTTCTATGAAAGAAAAAAAAAAAATAACCAAACTGGACACTGATTGGAGTTCATCGTATAAAAATAAAACAACTAATGGTTGGATGGATGAATGAAGACTACACACAATCTGTACATGATAGAATACACTCCCAGTTATTTCAAATAACGCTGTGGAATATCTATGTGTGTGTATATATTTGAAAAAAAGGGTCGCAAGTTGAATAGATAAACAGACTGGTGGGGCAGTTTGTTTGAAATGAGAATTTCTAAAAAAATAAAGTTTGAAATAAAAAGCACATTCAGAACTTGTTGTGTTATTCTACGAATAGCTTAAATAAATCCATCATTGATTGGAGAGTAAACAAAATTCGAAACACACAACTCACAAATTCCAAGAAAGGAAGAAATAAGAGTGAAAATAGAAAGGTAACCAAGGGGTTATGATATTCTATTTTATGTGAAGACTATAACTAAACATAAATTGGTACAAACTCTGAATATGATCGGTTTTAACCCTAAAATGAGTTTGTATATATTTTTTAAGATTTTCAGGCCTACATATTCCGTATATATTATATATACTGATTTCTCTTGTTCAGTGACTTGTACTAAAATTTTATGGAGAATATTTTTGTCCTTTATACCATCCTTTTGAAACGACATATAGTGGGAAAAATTGATACAAACTCAGTTTTAACCCTAAAATGAGTTCACATATTTATAAGATTTTTGACGTTTAGACTGATTTTCGAGCTTTGTTCTATTCTGAGACTTATAGTAATACTTTTTGGCGAACATTTTTATAAATGAGTTTTCAATCATTCATAAAAATGACTTCTTCAGAGAGTCGACTTAGGGTTAATGTATTAGACAAAAATATTCCTCACATTTATATCAGTAAAATTGCCAAAGATAACATATACCAAAAATCCAAGGATTTCGAGAAATCCTTATCCGAATTTTGTCTTGTCTTTAATTGTCTTGTAAATGGAAAATATTGCCACGCCTTTTCAGGCCACCCACCCCTCACCTCAAAATATCGATGTTTTCTATTTTTAGCCTTTGTATCATATTTAATTATGTCCATGTGTAGACATAACCCCCATATAAGCAAAGCGCCCTATTGTCAGTATTTTCCCATTTGACGGAAATTAAAATTTTTCTTTCCTAGCCCCTTAACTATCCTGGCGTTTACGACAATGCCTTGTCATATCAGTCTATGTACAAGTACATTTAAATTTCTCCACATTGAGTCCTTCCTAAAAATAGAAAATATTTTTTTTTCATCACCCGAGAAAATAGAAATGAAATATTTGGCTAAACTTTTCTTTTTGTACTGGCATCAATTAATAAATGTCCAAAATTGAAATTGCTTATTTGTCGATAGTCTCGAAATTTATACGGAATATGGAATGGACAAACATTTTTCCATTTTTCAAAATGTTCACGAAAAAAAACCAAAAAACTTTCAATTGAACAATTCAAATTCAAATCACTGGGGAGGGGTGAAAACACTTAATATTTCTTTTAATTTATTTTGCCGAAAAACTTCTGAACTGTAAATTTCTTATTAACATGACACTTTTGTTTTGGAAATGATCATAACTTGATGGAAAATTCCCAAATGTCTGGCCAAAATGAAAGCAATCAAAGAAAATTGTAACAATAATAATAATAAGAGACCGTTAAGAAAATATGAGGCCAAAAGTAGTTTTTGTTGGCCCATTCCAAATTCATGGCTCCCATTTCGGGTGGTATCCTGAATATATTAGGAGTGCCTGCTTGCTTGCGTTTTTGAAGAAATTAATTAATTACTTATGTATGCTTGAATAATCAATTTATATTCATTCGCCGAAAATCGATTCGATGAAGTAGCAGAAGGAGAACAACAACACTATTAATAATGAAAAATTGGTTTTGGGTGATTTATTGGAAAAGTTTTTGGAAGAGGAAGTGAATATCTATGGGTTTTGAATGTGAAAACATAATGGCAACTCTGTGGATTTGTGACAAATACTTCTAGGGAGATAGTATATAAAATACTCACATACACACACACACATATGTATATATATAACTATTGGAGTATTTTTCATTTCTCTTGACTCTCAACCTTATATTTAAAAATAAAACAACCCCTAACCTCTATTGGTGGTGATGATGATGACTCAGACAATGAAACAAATGAGCCGAATGGAACAGAAAACTGCGAACCAAATGAAGGGAAAAAAGAAAAACAACAAAACACCAAAAAAGAATACAAATGAATGCCATTTGTTTGGGAGTGGAGATATATAACCCAGTAAATATAATGTGAACTAGTTTGAATTTTTTTTAAATAAAACAGCAAAAGTTGGAGAATATAAAACACACAAAACTTGTCTATTTTCGAATACCATATGCGAAATACATAAAAAATTCGTTCCTAGAAAATTGTTTCTAAAAATCATATTTTTTCTTACAAGTGCGAAGTAGAGGAAATATTAGCCTTTTCCAAGATATTTGAAAATATTGAGATTAGGATTTCTCGAAAACCTCACATTTTAGTTATATGATGTCTTTGGCAATATTACTGATATAAATGTCAGGAATATTTATGTCTAATACGTTAACCCTCAATCGACTCTCTGAAGGTTTGATTTGGGTTCCCTTTTCCAGATATGATTAAAAACTCATTTAATGTGGGTTATATCATATCAGAATATTCTACAATAATGTTCGCCATAAAGTTTTACTATAAGAATCATAATAGACCAAACCACGAAAATCAGCCTAAACGTCAAATATCTTAAACGTATAAAAAAACCCGATTGTAGGATTAAAACCGATCTCATTCTGAGTTTGTAGCAATTTTCCCCACTAGATGTCGTGGAGGAGGATGGTAAAGGAGAAAAATATTCTCCATCAAAATTTAGTGTAAGTCAATGACAAGAGAAATCGTTATATACAATATATATACGGAATATATATCGTCAAAAATCTTCAAAATATGAAAACTCATTTTAGGGTTAAACCGATCTTATTCCGAGTTTGTATCAATTTTTCCCACTAGATGTCGTTTTAGAAGGATGGCAAAAAGGATAAAAATACACTAAGTGAAGTTTTAGTATAATACAAAGAACAAAAGAAATCGGTATATATAATATATATCCGGAATATATAACGTCAAAAATTAAAATAAAAAAACGAAAACTCATTTTAGGTTTGAAACCGATCATATTTTCATTGAAAAAGAGAATCGGTAGATGTAATATATATACGGAATATTCAGACTTCAATTTGGTACAAAAAAATCAATTTTTTCAATTGTCCCTTATGTCATCCTTCTGAAACGACATCTTGTGGGAAAAAATGCTACATGCTACAAACGTGGAATGAGATCGATTTCAATCCTGAAATGAGTTTTCATATTTTTAAGATTCTTGACGTTTAGACTGATTTTCGAGTTTTGGTCTATTCTGCGACTAATAGTAAAACTTTATGGCGAACATTTTTATACCCTTCACCACACTGTGGAACAGGGTATTATGTGTTTGTGCATATGTTTGTAACAGACAAAAGGAAACGAGATAGACACATGGTTCCTTTTGAGAATATGCATAGAATCACTTTCTAAGTTGATTGATGCATGTCCGTCCGTCTGTCTGTCCGTGTTAAATTGTAAACAAAGTACAGGTCGCATTTATGATCCTAATTGGATGAAATTTTGCATAGGTCACTTATTCGGCCCAAGGACGAACCCTATTGAAATTGGGAAAAATCAGTTCAGATGTAGATATAACTCCCATATATATTTAACAGATTTAATGTAAACAGTGCACCAAAGTCCCTATATATCTCTCGATTTGCACGAAATTTGGTACAACCCAATCATTTAGGTCTAGAATGATGTCTGCCAAGTTTCGTGAAAATCGGTCATCATTTAGATATAGCTCCCATATATAGTTTCGTCCGATTTTATGTAAATGGTACACCAAAGTCCCTATATATCCTTCGATTTGCATGAAATTTGGCATAACGTTCTCAATTGAGCCTAGAATGTAAACGGTGCACCAAAGTCCCTATATATCTCTCGATTTGCACGAAATTTGGTACAACCTAATCAGTTAGGTCTGGAATGATGTCTGCCAAGTTTCGAGAAAATCGGTCCAGATTTCTATATAGCTCCCATATATAGTTTCGTCCGATTTCATGTAAATGGTGCACCAAAGTCGCTATATACCTTTCGATTTGCACGAAATTTGGCATAACGTACTCAATTGAGCCTAGAGTGATGTCTGCCTTGATTCGTAAAAATCGTTCCAGATTTAGATATAGCTCCCTTGTATAGTCTCGTCCAATTTCATGTAAATGGTGCACCAAAGTCCCTATATATCTTTCGATTTGCACGAAATTTGGCATAAAGTACTGAATTATGCCTAGTGTGATGTCTGCCAATTTTCGAGAAAATCGGTCCAGATTTAGATATAGCTCCCATATATATTTTCGTCCGATTTAATGTAAATGGTGCACCAAAGTCTACATATATCTTTCGATATGCACGAAATTTGGCATAGCGTACTGAATTTAGTCCCGAATGATGTCTGCCAAGTTTCATGAAAATCGGTTGAGATTTAGATACAGCTACCTTATATTATAGATTGATTTTAAGTAATTGACACACCAAGGAATCAATAGGATAGGAACAAAACGTACTGAAATTAGTATAACCTAACCTGTGACAAGTTTCGTTGGAATCGGTTCATATTTGGGTATAGCTTCCATATATATTTTAGTCCGATTTAAAGAAAATGGTGCATCAAACACCTCATGTTTGTCAGATTGTCTGAAATGTTGGTGAATGTACAAAATTGAGCATAGTCTTGATTTAGATTAGGCGAGTTTACTTGCGGCAAGTCTTTGTTTGTAGGAGAGAGGGGCAAGGGGTATAGAAATGAAAAAAAAATTGCTCGTACCAACAATTTTCTGGCAATTCGTTTTGTGTATTTCGTATTTGTTGACATTTTATATATATTTAAATGTGAAAAAACAACAAATAAAAAATATTTTGGAAACCGAATTGCCTTGTATAGACGCATGGAGCAAGTTCAAAAGAGAACGATAAAAATTGCCGCAAGTAAACTCGCCTAATATAAATCAGGACATAGAATTACGTAGATCTAGGTAGATTCACATTTAGATATATATCACATGTTTTATTTCATCCAATTTCATGTTAATAGTCCTGTTTAATATACCCATAGTGGTGAAGGGTATCATATAGTCGGGCCCGTCCGACTTTACTACTTTCCTTACTGGTTGACAACTTTTCTTAACTGCTATAACCCCATTTTATTTTTAAACACTTTTTTCAAAAACCAATAGAAGCGAAGACTTTTAAATTTAAAAATTACTGTGTGTGTGTGCAAATTTTTGGAAGTGTACTGTGGTTTATGGTTTAGAAGGCGGAAATTATATTTAATCTATTTTTAGAGACGACAATTGTTTATGATTATTTTTAATGACTCCAACTATTGTTCAGTAAATACGTTTTAATTCGCTGCAGGATGGATTCTGCCACAGATAGCAACTAAATTGTACACAAACACCAAGAATCTTGGCATACGATAAGAATGCCAAACAAATTCTGTAAACATTTATTAATGTGGAAACTGTTGCGTATACATCATGACATTACTCATACGCTCCTGATTCTCAAACGTTTTTGCCCGACTTGGCGGATTATAGATCATATTGTTGAACTCTCATTACCCAAATGGTCCCACATAACTTATATACCAGTGGAGTTGAAATATTAAATATATATTTTTCGAATCTCTTCCCAATAATGTACTTCAGTTTTTGTGGGTATTTCTGTTTGCCAGAATCTGATAAAAGGCCAACATGAACTTTGGATTTTGTTTCGGAAGATTTCTGATTGATATTTTGCAAATTTATGTTGTTAGAAGTTTAAGTTATCAAACCACTGTTTGCTCCCATTTTGCTGAGCTTCCCCTTCCACTGCTTCTCAGCAAACTATGTCGTAACACCCGAATGTTTCTTCAACTTTAACTTCTGGCACCTTTTTTGAACGATTCTGGCGGAAGTGCTGCAAAGGAAATATTTGTATGTATACAATAGACGCTACAAAGAAACACATTGTAAGAACAACAACAAAACAATAACCGGTACAACAACAACGACAACAACAAACATGCTTACTCTGCTTCAACGTATTCCAGAAAAGACAGAAAACAACACACACTCACTTTGCAGTAATGGTACGTCGTTGTAACAAATGATGTAGAAGAAGAAATCGGAGAAGACGAAGGAAAATGCTAAGAAAATCTAAAGTATTTTCTTCTCGACACAGAAAAATGGGGAAAAACGATAAAAATGAGGACTCGAAGAAAAATGTTACATTGTTCGACAATGTAGACATAAGTGCCATGACAATATCATAAGAAATATAAAGACGAAGAAGTAGAAGAAGTGAAGGAGATGTAGGGAACGAAGTAAAAAAAGGCAACGGAAAATATTTAACCTAAGGTACAGGAAATGGCGTTTAAACTATATTCACTCACACACACACACACCCATTCACACTAACGCCCAAATACGAGCAAAAGTAACATGCCAAAGGCAAGAAAAGTAGAAATCAGCTTTTATTTGTTGCTGGGAGATAAGAGAATGAAAAAGAATGAAAGGTAAAATGGAGATATAAATTTAGGTAGGGTCAACTGAAAGTTTTGTGTAATTATATTTAGAGATTAATTTTAGATAAGAAAAATAAAGATGTTAGATTTGTTAATTTTCTTGGAAAAAGTTGTAAAAAAATCTGTGTGACCTGAAACAAGAGCCGCTAGTTCTTTCATTTCTACATGAAACATGAGGATCGATGTGACCTGAAAAAACAGCCGATAGTTCTTTCATTCTACCATACCTGAGAACTCAGAATAAAATTCCGATAGTTCTTTCATTCTACCACACCTGAAACCTCAGAATAAAATTCTATGCCGATATCAAGCCATGTCTGTCTGTCCGTGTTTCAAATCTACTCAACAATGTTGTTGTTGTGTGGCCCCGATACAAGCCACGGTTATGGACCAAACGTCACGAAATTTTGCATGTAGAACAGGTTCGGGCCTAAGTGGACTCTTATATAATGAATGAAATGGACTAAAAACTGGATTTTTGTCTTTTTTTCTGGTCGCCCTAGAGTTTACAATTATAACCCTAAAATCACGAAATAGGGAAAGGGGTCAGACCATGGAATTAGCATGATTGTTTTGATGAAGGTAGCGTTGTGGAGTTCAAGACACTTTTACTAGTTGGTTTATGTTGCGTATACATAGTGACAATACCCATACGCTCCAGATTATAAATATTTCATTACTACTTTGTCAATAAATTTCTAAAACATAGGAAAAGAAACAGATATCAGTAAAATACTTTTTTTTTAAAAAAAAATATGAGAAATTCTTTTAAATCTATTTAAAAATCTCTCAAAAAATATAAATAAATATCCTGCGACCGACTTAACCTGTAGCGTATACATGCCGATATATGTCATACGCTCGGAATTCTCAAATTAACATTGTCAAACTTGCCAATTAATTTCTACAACAAATAATACCTCAAGGTAGCATTTTACAACTCAAGACACTTTGGGTTTATAAAGTGTTCCATGTTGCGTATACATAGTGACAATACTCATACGCTCCAGATTATCAGCATTTCATTAAAAAAATTGTCTTCTTGTTATTAAAAGAAACATAATTCCAATACTATCCTTAAAATACTTGACGAATATTTGTACAAAATATGAGAAATTCCTTAAAATCTATTCAAAAATCTCTCAAAAATTATACATAAAAATCCTGCGACCGATTTAACCTGTAGCGTATACATGCTGATATATGTCATACGCCATGTCATACAAATTCTCAAATTGACATTGTCAATCGTGTCAAATAATTTCTACAACAAATAATACCTCAATGATCGGAAAATCGTGATGTGTCTATGACAATATTTTATGTTGTTTCAAGAATTCAAATAATATTTTTATATAAAAAATGGAAAACCAACTGAAATTAATTTAAAAATTATATAATAAAACCGAAACTGCAAAATTTTTAATTTCTAATTTTTTTTTTAATAATTTCCTAAATAAATCAACGGCTTATTTTTTCGAAAAGAAGATTCGGTAGAAGATCAACAAAAATTTGTAAACATTTATGAATGTAAAAACCAGTCTCTTAAAACTATGTATCTGCGAAGTCACAATCCTTTGATATTCTAAAGAAATAGAGTGCGTATACATGACGATGATACTCATACGCAACGGATTTTGTATTAATAAAATATTATCTTGTCAAACTGATCATGTCTTTAATGTTTGAATTCCGGATCTTTTCTTAAGAATGATGTGTGTTAAGTTTCCTGGAAATCGGACCAGATTTAGATATAGCTCCCATATATATTTTCGTCCGATTTAAGGTAAATGGTGCACCAAAGTCAATATATATCTTTCGATTTGCACGAAATTTGACATATCGTACTGAATTGATAATAGAATTATGTGTGAAAAGTTTCGTGACAATCGGTTCAGATTTAGATATAGCTCAAATATATATTTTCGTCCGATTTTATGTAAATGGTGCACCAAAGTACTTATATATCTTTCGATTTGCACGAAAGTTGTCATAGCGTAATGAATTATGTCTAGAATGATGTGTGTTAAGTTTCCTGGAAATCGGTTCAGATTTAGATATAGCTCCCATATATATTTTCATCCGATTTAAGGTAATTGGTGCACCCAAGACCCTATATATCTTTCGTTTTGCACGAAATTTGGCTTAGCGTACTGAATTGCGTCTATAATAATGTGTCAAAAGTTTCGAGAAAATTGGTTCAGATTTAGATATAGCTCCCATATATATTTTCATCCGATTTTAGGTAATTGGTGCTCCAAAATCTCTGAAAATCATTCGATTTGCACGAAATTTGTCATAGCGTACTGAATTAAGGCTAGAATGACATATGCTAAGTTTCGTGAAAATTGGTTCAGATTTAGATATAGCTCCAATATATATTTTCGTCCGATTTTATGTAATTGGTGCACCCTATATATCTTTAGATTTACACGAATTTTGGTATAGGGTAATGAATTAAGTCTAACATGATGTTGCTAAGCTTCGTGAAAAGATTCATAGCTAGGCCGATTGACACAACGTACTGATGTAATATAGATTAGTCTCTGGCAAGTTTTCCTGAAATCGGTTCAGATATATTCTGCATATTTTAGGATACATATGTAGAATATACCCAAAGTGGTGAAGGTTATCATATAGTCGGCCCAATCCGACTTTACTACTTTCCTTTCTGGTTTTTCATTAAATTAATGAATTTTTCGTATAATTCCTCTAAATTTGTCAGATTTAGAGGATAACAATTCCACATATTAAAATAGAGAAACTTTCATTATCATGAAAGGTTGGAGCAGGTGGGGTATGATTCAAAATTATATTTAGTTTATTCTATATTTTGTATTTCATATATAAAAATAAAGGAAACAATTTCTTCAAAGGAAATTTTTAAGGAAAATGTTCGCAATATTGTATGGAATTTACTATTTTCTAATTAGACTTTCAAAACTATGAAATGACCCCATCCCATTGAGGGAATTTTGATAATCTCCATTTTACTAAAGTGAAAATTAGAAAGTACAAAAATGTTTATTTATTATGAATAAATTAGTAATAAACTCTGTGGTACGAATACCACAAAAATATTTTCAAA
This sequence comes from Musca vetustissima, assembly GCF_032173495.1. NCBI lineage: Eukaryota > Metazoa > Arthropoda > Insecta > Diptera > Muscidae > Musca > Musca vetustissima. The sequence continues at coordinate 10,550 of NW_026884267.1, forward strand.
TCATTGTGGCCAATTTCAAAAATGTCCAATTCTCTGTTGCTACATTATCTCGGCATTTCTTTTACATATTTTCTGTATTTGTTACCAAGTTTCATTTTCTATTTCTTTGGAATTCATTTGAAATTTCCACATTTAGTTAAGAAACTTTTACTTGTCGTTTGGTGGAGGTGCTCATGGTGCTGCTGTTGCTACTTAGAGTTTTCGATTTTACTTCTTTTTGTCCTATTTTCTACGATATGGCTGCCTGATGGTGTTGATGATGATGACGATGGCGATGTTGCTGTAATTTTGTTTTTGTTGTACTTGCTTTTGTGCTAGATATTATGTTGTTGTTGTTTTTCATTTTACGCCTGGATGTTGTTGTCGCTTTAGTTTGAATTTTTTCAAAAGCCACCTTTTTTCTTGCTTGAATAAAAAGTAGCAACAACAACAACAACAGCCCAACACTGATGACTTTTCTTTCTCATTTCACGCCACAATATCTAAGGAA
>NW_026884268.1:0-11062 GCF_032173495.1 Musca vetustissima
TTTCACCAACTGTTACAGCCTGAACTGGTTGTATTTGACGATATAGATTATGTACTGCCGATCGGAATTAATGCTGGCCTCCAATTCTAGCATTAAATCATTATTTGAATTATTCCCAGACAAATCACTTTGTATTAGTGATCGTAGGCAGTCGTCGCGTTTTTCCGATAGAGCTTCAACAAGTTTGGAGTTCTTTTTTAATTTGTCTAATGTAAGTATTTTATTTATAACAGGATCCTATTTTTGTATTGAGTATTTGCTAGTACCGTGAGTAAAATTTACAAACTTTTTGGCGAAAAAGATTTGTTTATAGAGCATGTCGCTCTATTAGTTATAGTCTAATACTACATTTCAGATTTCAATTTCTATCTTTTCCATTATAATTTTATATTTTGTACCATTTTAGTACTAATTTCAAAAGTATATTACTGTCTAGCATAGTATTGATAATAGTTAAATCTACGAACCGCGTTACATATTTTCATTTCTTCCGGTTCTATTATACTACAGTATTTAGTAAATTTTAGTACTAATTTCAAAAAAATTATGCGTGACATTCTGTTTGTAATAGAGTAATCTACATACTAAATTTCAGATTCTTATTTCTACCTGTTGCACTGTATTTTATTATTTGGTACTTTTTATCACCACTTTATTACTTATTTTCAAAAAATGAAATGAATAGCATTCTATTTGTAATAGATAATCCATATGCGAAGTTTCACATTTGTATCTCTATCGGTTATATTGCAATATAATATTTACAACTTTTTAGTATTAATTTCCAAAAATAAGTTTGCCCATCATTCTGTGTGTAATAGCTTAAGTTACATACATTTTTCAGATATAAATCCCTACCTTTTCCTTCGTTCTATAATATTTAGTACTTTTAGTACTAAGTTACTAAATTTGTTCACACATTCTGAATCGCTTATCATGGACAAAGCTGTGTACCAAATTTTACAGTTCTACTTCCAACCCTTCCGGTGTTTTACAGTTTCAGTACTTTTTAGTACCATTTTAGTACTGTTTTTCAAAAATATTTTTGCTAATCATTATATTTGTATTAGCTTAAGCTACATACCAAGTTTCAAATATGTATATATAACAATTCCATACAAATATAATATTTAGTACCTTTTAGTACTAAATTCAAAATTTTTTTCACACATATTACTTCGCTTATCCTATGCAAAGCTGCATACCAAATTACAGAGTTCTACATGTAACCGTTTCCGCGTAATACAGTTTTAGTACTTTTTAGAACCATTTTAGTACTGATTTCCAAAAAATATTATTGCACCACATTCTATTTGAAATTGCATAAACCACATATCAAGTTTCTGATATGCATCTCCACCAATTCCATTAAATACATTATTTAGTACTTTTTAGTACATCTAAGTACTAATTTCCAAAATTTTTTCACACATTCAAGTCCGCTCGTCATAGACAAAGCTTCGTGCCAAATTTCATTTCATTTCTACATCTAACCATTCCCGTGTAATACAGTTTTTAGTACTTTTTAGTACCTTTTAGTACGAATTTCCAAAAACCCCGCCTTATCACACGCCTACTCACCAAACCCTACCTACATGCCAAATTTCAAATTTCTAGCTTTAGCAGTTTCGTCTGGGCGTTGATGATCAGTCAGTCACTTATAACGCAACTCTTTTATATATATACTAGCATATACCCGCTACTTCGTTAGCGAATGTGGGATGTATTTAAAACCCTATTTTAGAACATTTTGTACGTATTTTCTGCCATAGTATGTTTTCAAAACAAATATAGATTCACCCAAATCCAAATTGAGTATCATTTAGTGCACATCAACAATCATAAGTACTTTAAAAATCATAAGTACGAGTTTCAAACACTTCCCACATACCCCAACCTTAATTCCAAATTTCAGGATTCTATCGCTTCACCTAAATTTGTATCACATTTAGTACCACTTAGAACACATAAGTAAAAATTTCCATTACTACCTACATCATGCAATCCAATTAAAATCATGAATTAGATAAAATCTTAATAATCAAATTGTACTAAATTTAGTACATAATAGTACCAATTTCCAAAACTTCCTACATACCCTAAATCAATCCTACGGTGATCCTAAATCAAAATTTCAGGACTCCAACTCCATCGGTTCACCAACAATTAAAATTGTACCAAATTTAGTACACAGTAGTACCAATTTCCAAAACATCCTGCATACCCCAATCCTACACCTCCACATTGTTCCTAAATCAAAATTTCAGGATTGCACCCACAATTCAAATTGTACCAAATTTAGTACACATTAGTACCAATTTCCAAATTTTCCTACATACTCCAATCCTACACCTCCCCAGTGATCCTGAATCAAAATTTCAGGATTCAAACTTTATCGCTTCACCCACAATTTAAATTGTACCGAATTTGGTACACTTAGAACAAATTTTTAAAACTTCCTATATACCCAAACCCTATACCCCCACAGTGATCCTAAATCAAAATTTCATGATTTCAACTTTATCGGTTTACCCACAATTTACTTGTTCCAAATTTAGTACACATTAGTACAAATTTCGAAAACTTCCTACATATTTCAATCTTACACCTCAACAGTGATCCTGACTTCAAATTTCATGATTCTAGCTCTAAAATTCAAATTGTACCAAATTTAGTACCATTTACTACGAATTTCAAAAACTCCAAACTTAACCCAAACCAACACCTCCACAGTGCTCCAAAATCTAATTTTCAGGATTCCAACTCTATCGATTCACCCACAATTCAAATTGTACCAAATTTAGTACACAGTTGTACGAATTTCCAAAACTTCCTACTTAACTCAAACCAACACCCCCACAGTGATCCTAAATCCAAGTTTCAGGATTCCAATTCCATCGGTTCACCCACAAATTAAATTGTACCAAATTTAGTACACATTAGTACAAATTTTTAAAACTTCCTACATATCTCAATCTTACACCTCAACAATGATCCTGACTCCATATTTCATGATTCTAGCTCTATTGGTTCTCCTAAAATTCAAATTGTACCAAATTTAGTACCATTTAGTACGAATTTCAAAAACTTCCAACTTGACCCAAACCAACACCCCCACAGTGCTCCAAAATCTAAATTTCAGGATTCCAACTCTATCGGTTTACCCACAATTCAAATTGTACTAAATTTAGTACACAGTTGTACGAATTTCCAAAACTTCCTACTTAACTCAAACCAACACCCCCACAGTGATCCTAAATCCAAGTTTGAGGATTCCAATTCCATCGGTTCACCCACAATTTAAATTGTACCAAATTTAGTACACATTAGTACAAAATTTTAAAACTTCTCACATATCTCAATCTTACACCTCGACAGTGATCCTGACTCCAAGTTTTATGCTTCTAGCTCAATTGGTTCACCTAAAATTCAAATTGTACCAAATTTAGTACCATTTAGTACCCATAAGTAATATTGTCTTAAACTGAGTCCTGACCCCAATCCTACACCCCTACAATGATCCAAATTTCATTGTTTCAGCTCTATCGGTTCACCCAAATCCAAATTGTACCAATTATAGTACGATTTAGTACTTTTCGTACACATAAGTAACAAATTTCCAAAACTACGTACATATCACAATCCTATACTCCGACGGTAATGTTACTTTAATTTTTCAGGATTCTAGCTCCATTTGTACATCCAAATCAAATTTGTACCAAATATAGTACCATATAGTACTTTTCGTACACATGAGTACACGGTTTCAAAACCATCTCCTTATATCGACCCTACTTCCCAACCCTAATTCGCATTCCAAATTTCAAGTTTTTAGCTCTATCCGTTCTCATGCTACAGAATTGTACCAAATTTAGTACATTTTCGTACATTTCGGATAGTTGTAGTTCGAATTTCCAAAAACCCTTTGGTACATCTATCCTACACTCCATCAGTGACCCTCAATCCAAATTTCAGAGTTCTAGCTCTACTGGTTCGCCAAATACAAATTATATCATATTTAGTACTTTTTAGTACTTTTCGTACCCTTCTAATACGAATTTCCAAAAACCCAGCCTTATCTGTCACATTTGGGCCAAGAGTGACCCTCACCCAAAATTTCAAGATTCTAGCTTCAGCCGTTTCGTCTGGGCGTTGATGAATCGTTAAATCAGTCAGTCAGTCAATCAGTCAGTCAGTCAGTCAATCACTTTACTCTTTTATTAGTATAGATATAGATGACAAAGGACAAACAAAGGCATGGATTTTTTAAAGAATATTTTTTCAAGGATTAATAGAGACGTGGATTATTTTAAGAATAGTTTTGAAAAACAAAACAACACAAGAAGGCATGGATATTTTAAAAAATATATTTAAAAACCAGTGAGCGGAGCAGTATAGTCGGACGGGGCCGACCATATGATACCCTACACAACTTCCACGAAAATCTGTTCTATATTCTGATCTTGGGCAATATTTGCACTCTCTTGACCTCCACCGTGGGTTGTGTTGTTATGTTCGGATTTCAATTGTGGCCTATAGATCGGCTCGAAAAAACCAAAAAAAAAAATTAAGTTTTCGGTCCACTTCTTCCCACTATTATAATCTGATCATCACCGAAAATTACAGGCGTTGTCCTTGACCATACCAGGACCCTCATGGGAAATTTCGAAGCGATCAGCGCTATATTTTCGCCCTCTAGGGTGGTAATGGGTTGCTAAATATTATTTGAAGACGTAAGCACCTGTAAATATTTAAGTGTAACTCCAACATCCGAATACATACGACAATGTAATTGGTATCAATTTGAAGGCCAACCACTCCTCTTGGGCCTATGTCATTCAGGGTAAATATATACGCTATAGAATACAAATTTTGTAATTTTTCACACAAAAGTCAGGGTCCATTTGACCCGCTAAATATTGGCCGATTTTTATCATGCTTATTCTTTGGCCCGACCCCCTTCTCCATGCAAAAATTCGCGGTGTTTGCGGCCTCTGGAGCGAACAGAAAAAGCGACAAAAATAACGTTTTTAGTCCATTTCATCCCCTAAATATTAACCGTTCTTTTCCAAAAACAATAGGGGTCTTCATTGGCCAGAACCCATCCTACATGCAATTTCATGAAGATTGGTCCAAAACTGTGGCCTGTATCGTGTTTACAAGTTATATGCCTTTTGAGCTGGGGCATTCTCATTCATTCGCACAACATGGCCTAGCCACCGTAGTCGCTGCAGCTCAATATGACTGACTATGTCGATGTCCGCGTATAAATTGTAAAGCTCGTGGTTGATTCGACGCCGATATTCACCGTCGACGCAGATCGGCCCGTAAATCTTTCGGAGAATATTTCTTTCAAACATCCTAGAGCTGTCTCATCTGCTTGCGCAAGTACCCATGCTTCAGATCCATATACCAGCACGGGTAGTATCAGCGTCTTGTAAAGTGTGAGTTTGATCGGGCGGGAGGTGGCCTTTTTTCTAAACTGCTTACTTAACCATAGTAGCATCTGTTGGCAATCACAATCCTTCTCCGAATTTCAAAACTGATGCAATTCGTTTTATTTTTATGGCGGTACCAAGGTATACAAAATCTTTAACTACCTCGAAGCTGTAGTTCTCAAGTTCCACAGTTGGTCCGAGTCTACTGGACGTCTTGCCCGTTACTGCCATCAGCTCGGTCTTCGCGCTGTTTACTGCCAGACCCACTTTGGCAGACTCTTTTTCAATTTGTTCAAAGGTGGCTTTTACCGCTCGCAATGTTTGGCCCATTATATCGATGTCATCGGCATAGGCGAGTAACATGTGTTATTTGGTGTACAGATTGCCATTTCTGTTCACCTTTGCGTCTCGTATGACCATTTCCAGTAGGATGTTAAAAAAGATCACACGACAAACTGTCACTAAATCGTCGTTCGGCATCGAAGGACTCTGATATGTTCATCCTACTATAACTGCTGACCTTGTGCCACTTAAAGTTATCCTGCATAGCCGAATTAATTTTGCATTAATGCCAAACGTAGACATGGCTTTAAACACCTCTGAACGGATAGGGCTGTCGAATGCGGCTTTATAGTCGACGAATATGAATATGTCGATGTGTTTTTCGTGGGTCTTTTCAAGGATTTGGCGCAGAGTGTCTGGTCAATGGTGGATTTGCCAGGTCTGAAGCCGCATTGGTACGGTCCAATGATGTCATTGACCATTGACTTTAGTCGTTCACACAGAACACTGGATAGCTCTTTATATGCGATGGGAAGGAGACTTACTCCTCTACATTTGGCACATATAGTCTTGTTTCCTTTTTTGTGCACGGGACACAGGATGCTGAGGTTCCAATCATTGGACATGCATTCTTCTAGCCAAATTGCACTAATCAACTGGTGTATGCTCCTGACCAGCATCTGGCCACCAGTCTTGAATAGTTCGGCTGGTAACCCATCGGCTCCTGCTGCTTTATTGTTCTTGAGCCGATTAATTGCTTTTATGACCTCATCTTGGCTAGGTTGTATACACTCTTTACCATAATCTCTTATTGGTTCTGGGGTATCTCCTTCAACGCCACTATTTGATACCAGAAGCTTTTGAAAATGCTCCTTCTAGATCCTCAATACGCTGTCTGCATCTGTCACCATGTTTCCTTCTTTAACCCTACAGGAGGATATGCCTGCAACAAAACCTTCGGTTTGGTGTTTTACTCGTTGGTAAAATTTCCGGACTTAATTCTGAATCCTGTACATCTCGATTTGCTCATGCTCACGTGTATCTTGTTCTTTCTTCTTTTTTCTGAAAACACTTTTCTCCTCTCTCCTTTTCTCCCGACAATTCTCCATCACGTTACGTGTTGCTACTGTCTGCAGGGTTGTCCTATACACTGCGTTTTTCACATCAGTACCATTATGACACTCCTGATCGTACCATGGGTTTCTTGGTGGTTGTTTTTGGTACCTAAGTGTTGCTTTTGATGCAGTTTGTAGGGAGTGGGCAATTCTTTGCCATTGTGCTTCTATACTATTATTGGGAAAAGAAGTGTGTTCGTCAAGGGTAGGTATGTTGAGCGGAGTAGGCCCCGGCTACCTGTTGTGTTTGCAGCTTTTCAACGTCGAGTTTTCGTGTTGTGTTATATCGCACCTTTACTGCTACATTAAGACGAGTGCGGACCTAGGCTGCCACAAGGTAGTGGTCCGAATCGATATTCGCTCCTCGGATCGATCGGACGTCTAACACACTGGTTGAATGCCTTCCGTCTATCACAATATGATCAATTTGATTTCTCGTTGCTTGATCACGAGAAATCCAGGTAGCATTGTGTATATCGAGATGCTTGAATCGGGTGCTGCTAACTACCATGTTTTTTGCTGTCGCGAATTCAATCAACCTCATGCCGTTGTAGGGTGTTTCTTCATGAAGGCTGAATTTTCTGACGCTGAGACCAAAGATATTTTTCCTTCCGATTTTTGCATTAAAATCTCCTAGCAGAATTTAAATGTCATGGCCAGGGCAACGTTTCTAGGCGCTCGTAAAATATGTCTTTGGTATGTTCATCTTTATCTTCGGTCGGAGCATGGGCGCAAATGAGACTGATGTAGAGGAACTTCGCTTTTATACGGATAATTGCATTTCGCTCATCTACTGGTGTGAATCTGGAGACAAGGTCGTTTATTCTATTGTTAACCATAAATCCGCAGCCAAATTCATGTCTCGTTTCATAGCAGCTATAATACAGGGTGTAATCGTCTGATTTACTTACCTCTGTCCCTTTCCATCGCATTTCCTGTAAGGCAATAAAATCGGCTTTGTACTTCTTGAGAACATTCGCCAAAGCGAACACTGCGCCTGTTCTGTACAACGTGTGCATATTCCAAGTACAGATTCGCAGATCGTTTGCTGGGGTCGTCAATATTAGGGGGATTTGGTTTTCTTTTTCTTAGCTTTTTCATAGTAGGTTGGGTTTTCCGAGAGTGGGCAACTAACCCGACGCCTCAACCCATGTTTTTATAGTTCTTATGGGTGAACTCGCGGCACATATTAGCTCACTATTTCATCGGGTGATGAGAATATCTCCCCAGGTGGTACCGCGGGGAGGTCAGTGTCCACAATTGAGATGAAAGAGCGACCAAGATAAGCCTGGACTTCGCCATGTTAAAGCCAATCAGAGCCGTTGCTTGGTATCTATCATCCCCTACGCCACCCATCAAAATCTCCATTGCATTAAAATCTCCTAGCAGAATTTTAATGTCATGGCCAGGGCAAGGATCATTACAAGCCGTGGATTGTTTAAAAATATTTTTTTCAAGGACTAGAACCGATATTTGTTTCAGTTACTGAAGAGGCGATGATAAAGAGGATTTTTTAAAGAGGATTTTGTTAAATATTTTTCATTATCAAAAAGCGAAGCATTTGCAAACAAAAAATGTTTTAATTTATTTTCTGAAACTTTTTTTTTTAATATAAACTGGTTGGTATGTTATAAGAACCACACTACCAAAAAAAGTTAATTTAAACTGTACACAGTAGCGTTTTTTGTGCTAGTAATTTATTAACACACCATTGAATATTTACCAGTTCAATTAAAAAGTTGTTGTTTTTGTGATGTTCAAAAAATTATCAACAAACCATTTGAATATAGTAATTAAGCTGTGGTTGGAAAAGAAATATTAAAAAAATACTAAATATAAAATATATATTGAAATATAGCTACTCTCTTAGATAACATTTTTCCGATTTTTCAGTGAAATTAAGTCTAATAGAATTATTAAAAAACTTTTTTTATAATCAATAACCAGACTCTCTGTCTCCCTCATCATGTCAATGTTGTCTAGTAAATGCCACTCATAGTCCACTTCAACTTCCTTGGGGACCCGACAACAGTTACTTTGTAAAGCAATTCTCTTCTGAACAATCGATGTCCTGTGTGAGCAAACCATTACTGCTATTCGAACATTGCGTTACACAACTGATGACATCCACACCAACACACACACACTCACATGCAATAGCTAAGTATCTGTTGGTCCTGGCGGTGGTGTGGTATAATATTTGTACTTCTTAGCCAGTGTCAAGTGCCGGAAAAGACGATGTTTAGAGTCTAATAGGAAATTATTGAAAGCAACAGCTACAACAAAACAAAATGGAATGGGATTGAAATAGAAAAGGAAGGCAAGGAACAAAATAAGCAGTCATCTTATATCAAACAAAAAGCTTTTTTTTCGTCTTAATGCATCGTCACATACGCACACAAACACACACCATTACGCATTGTAAAAAAGACAGCAGTTGATATGAGAGGAATATCCGCATTTATGTGTGTGTGAACACTTACTGACTTGGTCCTGCTTGCTGAGCTGGATATGTAACACTTATGCTGTGTTAAATTTCTATTAGGACAAAGCGACACATTTTGAAAAGGCTGGGACACGGTATGGTAAAATAAAGAAATAATCCTAAATTGTGATCCATAAGAAATTTTTCCGTAAGAAATGTTGGTCCTTAAGAAATATTCTTTAAAAAATCCACGCCTTGTTTTGGTCCTTAAGAAATATTCTTTAAAAAATCCACGCCTTGTTTTGGTCCTTAAGAAATATTCTTTAAAAAATCCACGCCTTGTGTTGGTCCTTAAGAAATATTCTTTAAAAAATCCACGCCTTGTGTTGGTCCTTAAGAAATATTCTTTAAAAAATCCACGCCTTGTGTTGGTCCTTAAGAAATATTCTTTAAAAAATCCACGCCTTGTGTTGGTCCTTAAGAAATATTATTTAAAAAATCCACGCCTTGTGTTGGTCCTTAAGAAATATTATTTAAAAAATCCACGCCTTGTGTTGGTCCTTAAGAAATATTCTTTAAAAAATCCACGCCTTGTGTTGGTCCTTAAGAAATATTCTTTAAAAAATCCACGCCTTGTGTTGGTCCTTAAGAAATATTCTTTAAAAAATCCACGCCTTGTGTTGGTCCTTAAAAATATTCTTTAAAAAATCCACGCCTTGTGTTGGTCCTTAAGAAATATTCTTTAAAAAATCCACGCCTTGTGTTGGTCCTTAAGAAATATTCTTTAAAAAATCCACGCCTTGTGTTGGTCCTTAAGAAATATTCTTTAAAAAATCCACGCCTTGTGTTGATCCTTAAAAAATATCCTTTAAAAAATCCACGCCTTGTGTTGGTCCTTAAAAAATATTCTTTAAAAAATCCACGCCTTGTGTTGGTCCTTAAAGAAATATTCTTTAAAAAATCCACGCCTTGTGTTGGTCCTTAAGAAATATTCTTTAAAAAATCCACGCCTTGTGTTGGTCCTTAAGAAATATTCTTTAAAAATCCACGCCTTGTGTTGGTCCTTATGAAATATTCTTTAAAAAATCCACGCCTTGTGTTGGTCCTTAAAAAAAAAATATTCTTTAAAAAATCCACGCCTTGTGTTGGTCCTTGAAAAAAAATATTCTTTAAAAAATCCACGCCTTGTGTTGGTCCTTAAGAAACATTCTTTAAAAAATCCACGCCTTGGAAAGAGTCTCCAGAAATATTCTTTAAAAATCCACGCCTTGTAAAGAGTCTCCAGAAATATTCTTTAAAAATCCACGCCTTGTGTTTTGGTCCTTAAAAAATACGCCTTGTGTTCTTTAAAAAGTCCACGCCTTGTGTTGGACCTTAAAAAATATTCTTTAAAAAATCCACGCATTGTGTTGGTCCTTGTAAAAAAATATTCTTTAAATATGCACGCCTTGTGTTTTGGTCCTTGAAAACAATATTCTTTAAAAAATACACGCCTGGTCCTTGAAAAGTATTCTTTAGAAAATCCTCGCCTTGGGTTGGTCCTTGAAAATTGTTCTTTGAAAAAATTTGAATTTTTATTTCGGATTGTATCCAAACACTGTGCCCCTCCATCTCTTATGTGTATGTCCAAACCCGAGGACAATGGTAGCAAATAATGTTATAAAGTAAAGTAAGACGCCAGTATTGGTCTCGACACTAAACAGCACATGTGTTTGCCAACAAGAAAATCTCAAGAAAACAAAAAAATGTAAAATGAAGTATGACAAACTAGAAGAAGAAGTTGTCCAACATGCAGGAAAAAT